>NC_053024.1:97776955-97870730 GCF_003073215.2 Triticum urartu
TAAATATGTAGATTCCTTTCTTTGTAACCGACTTTGTGTAACCCTAGATCCTCCCGGTATCTATATAAACTGGAGGACATAGTCCGGAGGACGGACATTATCATAGCCATACAAGCTAGACCTCTAGGGTTTAGCCATTACGATCTCATGGTAGATCAACTCTTGTAATACTCATATTCATCAAGATAAATCAAGTAGGACGTAGGGTATTACCTCCATAGAGAGGGCCTGAACCTAGGTAAAACATTGTGTCCCCTGTCTCCTATTACCATCAACCTTAGACGCATAGTTCGGGACCCCCTACCCGAGATCCGCCGGTTTTGACACTGACATTGGTGCTTTAATTGAGAGTTCCCAGTTAGTGTCGCGCGGCTCGATGATGTAGAACCACCGCGACTGCCACCCCTTCACCGTCTCCACAAAGGAGCCTTCGGGCCATGTGACGTTGGGCATCTTGCCCACCATGGCACCTCCGCACTCTTCTTGTCGGCCTCTCACCACCTTCAGCTTTACATCGAAGGTCTTCAGCCATAGGCCGAAGTGAGGTGGGATACGGAGAAAGGCCTCGCAAATGACTATAAATGCTGACATGTTGAGGATAAAGTTGGTGGCCAGATCATGAAAGTCCAGCCCGTAGTAAAACATCAGTTCGTGGACAAATGGGTGGAGGGGGAATCCCAGCCCGTGAACGAAATGTGTGAGAAACACAAGCCTCTCATGGGGCTCTTGGGTTGGGACGATCTGTCCCTTGGCCGGGAGACGATAAGCGATATCCTTGGCTAGGTATCCGGCCGAGGGCTGTGAAAACGGCACGGTTGGGTTACCCACACCTGTATTGATGAGAATCCCGTAATAAGGGAACACAATCTCTGCTTTGACAAGACGTGCCAATGGCAACCGCATCCCGAAACATGGAACGGCAGATGAAAAACAGTTCAAAATTATGACCGAACAGATGTGATGTCATGCTACGAAAAGTTGTCAGCAGATTGGATGCGTGTGAAATTATATTCTCTCTGCGGTTGTGTGTGTTGTGTATTACAGGTCCGGACACGTCGATATGTCCGAAAACTATTGTGGAGTTCGGAAGGAGGAACCCGCCTTGCAATGTCGAAGACAGGCTTACGCGTCAGATACCTTGTCATTAAAGTCAGGTTCAGGGGCTACTGAGGGAGTCCTAGACTAAGGGGTCCTCGGGCGTCCGGCATGTTAGCCATGGGCCGGACTGATGGGCTATGAAGATACGAAGACCGAAGATTGCACCCGTGTCCGGATGGGACTCTCCTTGGCATGGAAGGCAAGCTTGGCGACTAAATATGTAGATTCCTTTCTTTGTAACCGACGTTGTGTAATCCTAGATCCTCCTGGTATCTATATAAACCAGAGGACTTAGTCTAGAGGACGGACATTATCATAGCCATACAAGCTAGACCTCTAGGGTTTATCCATTACGATCTCATGGTAGATCAACTCTTGTAATACTCATATTCATCAAGATCAATCAAGCAGGACGTAGGGTATTACCTCCATAGAGAGGGCCCGAACTAGGGTAAAACATTGTGTCCCATGTCTCCTCTTACCATCGACCTTAGGCGCACAGTTCGGGACCCCCTACCCGAGATTCGACGGTTTTGACACCGAAAGGGCCCTCTTCCCCTCTCTCCTGGTGGCACCGGAACACCGTCGGGGCCATCATCGTGTGACGGTGATCTACACCAACACCTCCGGCATCTTCACCAACACTTCATCACCTTCCCCCATCTATCTATAGGGGTCCACTCTCCCGCAACCTGCTGTACCCTCTACTTGAACATGGTGCTTTATGCTTCATATTATTATCCAATGATGTGTTGCACTCCTATGATGTCTGAGTAGATTTTCGTTGTCCTATCGGTAATTGGTGAATTGCTATGATTGGTTTAATTTGCTTGTGGTTATGTTGTTGTCCTTTGGTGACCATCATATGAGCGCGCGTGTGGATCACACCATAGGGTTAGTTGTATGTTGATAGGACTATGTATTGGAGGGGAAGACTGACAGAAGCTTCAACCTAGCATAGAAATTGATGCATACGAGATTGAAGGGGGGCCAATATATCTTAATGCTATGGTTGGGTTTTACCTTAATGAAAGTTATAAGTTGCAGATGCTTTCTAATAGTTCCAATCATAAGTGCATAGAAATCCAAGTCAGGGATGACATGCTAGCAGTGGCCTCTCCCACATAAAACTTGCTATCAGTCTAGTAACGTAGTCAATTTCTTGGGGACAATTTCGCAACTCCCACCACCACTTTTCTACACTCGCTACACTAACTTTATTGCTTCTTTACCTAAAACAGCCCCTAGTTTTTATTTACGTGCTCTTTATATTCTCGCAAACCTATCATGTTACACCTACAAAGTACTTCTAGTTTCATATTATTCTAGGTAAAGAGAATGTTAAGCGTGCGTAGAGTTGTATCGGTGGTCGATAGAACTTGGGGGAATATTTGTTCTACCTTTAGATCCTCCTTAGGTTCGACACTCTTACTTATCAAAAGAGGCTACAGTTGATCCCCTATACTTGTGGGTTATCAGCCTATCAAATTGTTTTTATCTCTCAATTTTCGCTTTGAGCTCGGGCACCTCTACAAATCCTACTTCCCTCTACGAAGGGCCTTTCTTGTACTTTATGCAATTTTTATGTTTGAATTTGAGTCTCCATCTTCTCTTATAAAAGCACTAACAAGGAGGCACTATGATCGTACTTGAGCATTGGGTGTAGTTAATATGCGAGTGTGTTTCATGAATGGATCAATGATTGAGCTTGATGGGCCAGGGATAACTTATTTTAGCGTTGATATTTTGAAAGACATGGTTGCTTGTTGATATGCTTGAGTATTTACGTTATCATGTTAAAACTAGACTATTGCTTGAACAGTATAAAAGTCCAAATGTCCATGCTATAAAGAAAAATATTATGATATGACATGTTAGGCAGCATTCCACATCAAAAATTCTATTTTTATCATTTACCTACTCGAGGACGAGCAGGAATTAAGCTTGGGGATGCTGATATGTCTCCAACGTATCTATAATTTTTTATTGTTCCATGATGTTATATTATCAATCTTGGATGTTTTATAATCATTTTATATCATTTTTTGGTACTAACCAATTGCCAGTTGCTGTTTTTTGCATGTTTTTTACATCGCAGGTAATCAATATCAAAATGAGTCCAAAAGCAGTCAAAATTTTTGTGGATTTTTTTGGACCAGAAGACAACCAATGGGCTGAAGAAGCACCTGGGGGCTGCTCTGAGGGGAGCACAACCCACCAGGGAGCGCCGGGAGGTCCAGGCGCGCCCTGGTGGGTTGTGCCCACCTCGGGTGTCCCCCGGACCGCCTATTTACTCTATAAATACCCCAATATTCCAGAAACCCTAGGGGAGTTGATGAAAATCAATTCCAGTCGCCGAAGAGTCTAGAACCACCAGATCCAATCTATACACCATCACGGAGGGGTTCACCACTTCCATTGGTGCCTCTCCGATGATGCGTGAGTAGTTCTTTGTAGACCTTCGGGCCCATAGTTAGTATCTAGATGGATTCCTCTCTCTCTCGTTTGTTTCTCAATATAATGGTCGCTTGGAGATCCATATGATGTAATTCTTTTGTGGTGTGTTTGTTTGGATCCGATGAACTTTGAGTTTATCATCAGATCTATCTCTTTTTATCCATGAAAGTTATTTGAGTTTCTTTGATCTCTTATATGCATGATTGCTTATAGCCGCATATTTCTTCTCTGATATTTGGGTTTTGTTTGTCCAACTTGATCTATTTATCTTGCAATGGGAAGAGGTGCTTTGTAGTGGGTTCGATCTTACGGTGCTTGATCCCAGTGACAGAAGGGGAACCGAAACGTATGTATCGTTGCTACTAAGGATAAAACGATGGGGTCTATTTCTACATAAATAGATCTTGTCTACATCATGTCATCGTTCTTATTGCATTACTCCGTTACTCCATGAACTTAATACACTAGATGCATGCTGGATAGCAGTTGATGTGTGGAGTAATAGTAATAGATGCAGGCAGGAGTCGGTCTACTAATCTTGGACGTGATGCCTATATTATGATCATTGCCCGGATGTCATCATGATTATTTGAAGTTCTATCAATTGCACAACCGTAATTTTTTCACCCACCATTTGCTATTTTTCTCGAGAGAAGCCACTAGTGAAACCTACGGCCCCCGGGTCTCTTTGTCATATTATTTGCCTTCCCGATCTATTAAACTAAAAATACAAAAATACCTTGCTGCGATTCATTCTTATTTATTTTATTTGGTGTTCGATCTATGAATCTAGTACAATTTATTCACGTCCGTTTTGCCAATTCCTGGCACCATTACCCGAAAGGGATTGACAACCCCTTTAATTCGTTGGGTTGCGAGTATTTTTTATTTCTATGCAGGCACCATTTACGTATTGTTGCTTGGTTCTCCTACTGGTTCGATAACCTTGGTTTCATCACTGAGGGAAATACCTACCATCGTTGTGCTGCATCATCCCTTCCTCTTTGGGGAAACACCGATGTAGCTTCAAGCCGCATTAGTAAGTGACATGCTTTTCCACAAACCATTTTATACGGAGACATACCCATAGGATTCTTGTAAGCATTTCTATAAGCCCATGATGCATCATCAAGTTTCTTAGACCAATTCTTTCTAGATCTATTAACAGTCTTTTGAAAAATCAATTTAATCTCTCTATTGCTTAATTCTACTTGACCACTAGAATGAGTATGATAAGGAGATGCAATTCTATGGTTGACATCTTACTTAGCAAGGATTTTATGGAAATAACCACGAATAAAATGTGAACCACCATCGGTCATTAGATATCTAGGGACTCCAAACCTCGGGAAAATAACTTCTCTAAGAATCTTAATAGAAGTGTTATGATCAGCACTACTAGTTGGAATAGCTTCTACCCACTTAGTAACGTAATCAACAACAACTAAAATATGTGTATACCCATTAGAGGAAGGAAAATGTATCATAAAATCAAAGCCCCAAACATCAAATGGTTCAATAACAAGTGAATAGTTCATAGGCATTTCCTGACATCTACTAATATTACCAATTCTTTGGCATTCATCACAAGACAAGACAAACTTATGAGCATCCTTAAAGAGAGTGGGCCAATAGAAACCTGATTGCAATACCTTTTGGGCAGTTCTATCTCCAGCATGGTGTCCTCCGTAAGCCTCGTAGTGGCACTTGTGTAGGATCTGTTCCTGTTCACGCTCAGGTACACAACGTCTAATAACACCATCTACTCCCTCTTTATAAAGGTGTGGGTCATCCTAGAAGTAATGTCTTATATCATAGAAAAACCTTTTCTTTTGCTGGTATGTGAAACTAGGTGGTATAAATTTAGCAACAATGTAATTAGCATATTCAGCATAACATGGAGTATTACGAGAAGCATTTATGACAGCTAGTTGTTCATCAGGAAAGCTATCATCAATAGGCAGTGGGTCATCAAGAACATTTTCTAACCTACACAAGTTGTCTACAACGGGGTTCTCAGCTCCATTTCTATCAATAATATGCAAATCAAATTCTTGTAGCAAGAGAACCCATCCAATAAGTCTAGGTTTAGCATGTTTCTTTTCCATAAGATATTTAATGGCAGCATGATCAGTGTGAACAGTTACTTCGGAATCAATAGCATCTACTTTAGCTTTATCAACTTCAATACCTCTTTCAGAAATTTTATGCCCCAGGACAATATCTTCATTAACCATAAAGTGGCACTTCTCCCAATTCAAGACAAGGTTAGTTTCTTCACATCTCTACAAAACTCGATCAAGGTTCCTTAAGCAATCATCCAAAGAAGTTCCATAAATGGAGAAATCATCCATCAAAACCTAAACAATTTTTTCACAAAAATTAAAGAATATAGCAATCATACATCTTTGAAAGGTAGCAGGTGCATTGCATAAACCAAAAGGCATATGTCTATAAGCAAAGGTACTGAAAGGGCAAGTAAAAGTGGTTTTCTCTTGATCATCTTTTGACACAGGTATTTGAGAGAAACCATAATAGCCATCTAGAAAGCAAAATTTTGTATGCTTGGATAATCTTTCTAGCAATTGATCAATAAAAGGTAGAGGGTAATGATCTTTTCTAGTAGCTTTATTCAATTTGCGAAAATTAATTACCATTCTATAAGCTGTAATAATTCTTTGTGGAATCAATTCATTCTTATCATTAGGAACAACAATAATTCCTCCTTTCTTAGGGACACAATGAACATGACTTGCCCATTGACTATCAGCAATAGGATAAATTATACCTGCCTCTAGAAGCTTAAGATTTCATTTCGTACCACTTCTTTCAGCTTGGGATTTAATCATCGTTGATGATCAACCACTGGTTTAACATCTTTCTCCAATTTAATTTTGTGTTGACATAGAGTGGGACTAATGCCCTTAAGATCATCAAGAGTATATCCAATAGCAGCATAGTGCTTCTATAGAGTTTTCAATGATTTCTTTTCTTCATGCTCTGAAAGGTTAGCACTAATAATAACAGCATAGATCTTCTTTTCATCAAGATAAGCATATTTGAGAGTAGCATGTAATTGTTTAATCTCAAACACGGGATCACCCTTAGGTGCAGGAGGATCCCCAAGGATTTTGACAGGCAGATTCGGTTTCAAAATGGACCCTTGATTAAAGAATACTCCATCTATTTCCCTTCTTTCATTCATAAACATATCATTTTCATGGTCTAGCAAATATTGTTCTAAAGGATCAATAGGAAGCACGGCAATAGAAGCAAGACCAATAATTTCATCCTTACTAGGCAATTCTTTATCATTGGTGTCAGCATCCTGGGAACGGGGGTCCCCAGTCTTGCCTGCCCATGGCCCACGGCGTGGCTCCCCCAGCGGCCCTGTACGGCCCATCTTCACTAGCAAACACTCAAGACCCTCATGAGGCGGATGACGCAAGACCCCCTTGGGGGCGGCCTCACCAGGCTGGCTCGCGAGGGGCGGAGAGATCAATGCAAGGAGCACCTCGCGAGGTTCCTGTGATGCAAGCCATGAAAACAAAGGCCAGGCGGGCACCAGGCGGGCGCCAGCGCGCGTAGTGTCCTCGTTTCCCCTTTGGTGCTAAAGAAGCAAGCGCAGGTGCGGAGTCCCGAGGTGTCAAGAAAAGGTTTCCATATCGGTGCAACGAGACCAAGGCGAGCAGGATGGAAGGACGGAGGTCACCACGGAGCCCAAGACGGCGTCACCACCAGAGCCTTTGGCAGGCGAAAACCATCTTTTGTCAGGATAGCTTGTACAAGCTGTCCCTCTTCAAACTGGCCGTTGTGGGATCCCTTCCCGCCTAATATTTGGGAAGAGGACATGGGCCTCTATAAATAGGACTAGCCACCACCGTAGGGAGGCATATCATCTTGGACTGGATCCATTCCACCAAGGCCACCAGACAAGCTCACTAAGCACAAGAACACCTCTCCTCAGGAGGCTGTTCTTCCCTTGTAACTGTTCATCCCCAGCCCCAGAGGCAATCCACCACACCACACTAGAGTAGGGTATTACACCACATCGGTGGCCCGAACCAGTATAAATCTTGTGACCCTTTGTTCTACGGGTTCGATGCGCTAAGCCTTGAGATTGCAGTGAGGGAGGGCTAGAGGGGGAGTGATCTTCGTGCGCATGGCAATGTTCGACCCTCAAGGGTTTTTGTCGAAACCCGAAATACGACATTTGGCGCACCAAGTAGGAACCTCAAGGGTTTTTGTCGGAACCCCATCGGCAACCCTGCCAGCACTATGCAGCGCCGATGTCCGGCGACCCGAGGGCCGACGCCGATCGCTGGGCAGCCTGGCCAGCCCGGGCGGCGCCATCCGCCCAAGAAGACCTCAACTCTGCGCTCCAGGTGGCACGCGCACTGCCAAGCGCCGAGGGGCGCGGGCGGTGTTGTCCGACACCTTCCACCCTTACCCCGCGTCGTGCGCGAGCCGTCGGGAGGGCCTCAAGCAACGCTGAGGCGACGGCGTCGTACTCCTGACGCGAACAAGAAAACATGAGGGCCGCGCTCACAGTGGCGCGGGAGCTGCTGCGATGCCGATTGATGGAGATCGGCCGGGATGCATTGCTGGAGCGTGTTGCCGAGCTGTTGGACGCCGCAGCCAGGGGTGCGCCGCCTTTTTTCTCCTTGTTTACGCCTCAGGCTACGGCCGGATCATACGGTGGGCCTCGTCGTGCCCGTGCGCCCCCAGGCGCAGCAAGAGGTTTCGTTGGCACCGGCGCAACCACGGGCGCCGGACACCCAACCACACCTGTTCCTCCCCCAATTGGTGCAGACGTAAGCATCGCCACCCACGGTTCTGGCAGGATGCCGCCCTACTATCCTGGCACGCCGAGTCAGGCGGCGTGGAGCGTGGGGCACCTCGGCGAGGTTTCCAGGGCGACGGCTCCGGAGGACTATGTGCCCCACATGATGGACCAGGAGTGCACACCAGAAGACGACCCTGGTTCGTTTCTTGAGCCGGGTTGGGAAGAGGAGACGCTGGAAGCTGAGGCCTTCCAGGAGCCGCCCTGGAGCCTCGCCGACCACGCCGGCGACAACAGCTAGAGGTACCACTAATCTCCCAGGAGCAGGCTTACGCTAACCATGGGTCGCAGGTGAATCAGGTCACAACGGTGGACGACGGCCCTAGCACGGCAGCCCCCATGTTGCCAGGAGAAGCGCATGGGAGGCTGCGGGGGAGGAGCCGGGAGCAAGGCTCCTCCCCACATCATCTGGAGCAAGGCATCGCCCGGAGGTAGGTCCTTTGCCGGGGAGGCACTGGCGAGCCTTCCCCCTGGCAAAGGGCCTGTGGTCACCAAGGGCGCCGCTAGCATCCCCTTTGCCCCTTGGTATCGTCCTGGTTTCCGGACGCCCCAACGGTGGTCCAGGGCGGCGCAAGGTGGGGCCCTCGCCTGGCGATATGAATTAAGGCTCACGCATGTGAAGGTCTCCGCTCGTGACACTCTCATGTAATAATGTATGGGGCTGTACACGCCTCGGAGTATCCGGAGTGCCGCCCTCGGGCCTCGGGGGCTCCCGCCCACCTCCTAGTGGAAGCACCATGCTCCGCGCTAGCCGTCGACACTATCCCCCAATGACTATGCTCACGGCCTGTGAGAGGACTTAGCTCCGCGCTGGTGAGAAGACTCGAAGACAAGAAGACTAGCTAGGTGCCGAACGCAGCCATTTGATTTTGACCTCTTTTTTGTAGCTCAGACTTGCAGCTTTTGATCTTGAATTTGAAGTTGCATTTTCATTAGAAATCATGGGGGGCATACTTTCTTGTTCGTGTTGATTTCGTGAGTTTCTAGATTCGCATTTTGTTTGAGATTTACGACCGCTATCTTCCCCCTTTCAAAAATCTCGCCAGCGGGGGCTGGCAGCGGCGCATGCGCACTACGCGTGCGTCTCGCCATTACTAGCGCTCGCTCCTCGCGAGGCCCTCTCAGGTGGACTAGCAGACATCTCAGGAAACCAAAACCTCGCGAGCCCATGAGGGGCTCCTCTCAGAAGGAATGCATGTCCGCAACCGCCGAACCAATTTGAAGCCCGGCTAAAGCAAAGTAAGTTACGGCATCAAGCCCACAAGGGGAGTCATGAGCACCCAAAGGAACGCTTTAAGCCTAGCTTAAGGAATGAAGTGGTAGTCTATTTACGTGAGGGGCTTCCTGTCGGTATCAAAACCGGTGGATCTCGGGTAGGGGGTCCCGAACTGTGCATCTAAGGCGGATGGTAACAGGAGGCAGGGGACACGATGTTTTACCCAGGTTCGGGCCCTCTTGATGGAGGTAAAACCCTACGTCCTGCTTGATTTATTCTTGATGATATGAGTATTAAAAGAGTTGATCTACCACGAGATCGGAGAGGCTAAACCCTAGAAGCTAGCCTATGGTATGATTGTATGTTATTGTCTATCGACTAGCCTGGCCTCGGTTTATATAATGTACCAGAGGCCTAGGATAACAAGAGTCCTAGCCGAATACGTCGGTGGGGAGGAGTCCTTGTCTTGATCACCATGTCTTGTGGAATCTTCCATGTATGCGGCAACTGTCCGAACTGGCCCATGAGTATACGGCCATGGGGGTCCTCGGCCCAATCTAACAGATCGGGAGATGACGTGGTGAGTACCCCCTAGTCCAGGACACCGTCAGTAGCCCCCTGAACCGGTCTTCAAGTTAGGGACGCTCCTCGATTCTTCCGAACTGTTATTCATCTTCGGTTGTCGGTCTTGAAAACTGGTTCAACAAATCTTCTCATCTTCGATCTTGAGGATTGCTGAAATGCATTCGACGAGTTTACACGTCGGGTATCCGAGGAGCCCCTTTAAGTTTTCGGCGTTTATCAATGCCTTGTTATTTTTATGCCACACCTCTGGTTTGAAGTTGTTCCCGGGAGGCAGCGTCCTCTTGCGTTTGAGTTCTAACGCCGGACTGGATTCGAGGTATTTTTTGCAGCCGAGCACCAATGCTGGACTGCTTTCAAGCTCCAATGCCGAAATGTATCTGAGCTCCAACACCGAAATATATCCGAGCTCCAACGCCGGACTATATCTGAGCTCCAACGCCGGACTGTGTCCAAGCTCCAATGCCGGACTATATCCGAGCTGTCATATCACCTGGGTTCAAAAAAGTTAAAGGAGTTTAGCCGAGCTTAATGCCGAAAATGCCCTCTATGGAGCTAGCCACTAGCACCCGAGCTTTATGCCGGACTGCTTCCGAGGTGGTGCACCACCCCAACTGTGGGCCAATTTTCTATCAATATTTTTGATTGGTGCAATTTATTCTCTGCCGAGATATATAGCCAGTAGCCCTCAAGGTGTGTATCGGTTTAAAACCCGAGATGCACCTGAAGGATGACGTAAGACCGCTGATCCCAGTAGCCGCTAAGACTCAGGTTGATTTGCAAAATCAGCCTGAGGGTCAAGTCCTAGCTCGGCAGAATACTTCGGGACACAAAAAGCGGCATGCTCAGTCCTCGAGACTCAGGTTGGGTGCGGCCGACCAACCTGAGGATCAAAATCTCCTCGGCAACTGTATTGCACTTAAAATTTTCTGCATTGCATAGGCAATGCAGTAGCCCCCGAGACACTGGTCAGGTGGCAACACCAGATCAGGGGATCGATGTGCCCCTTTAATAGTTTTAAATAATAAGCCCGAAGCCCAGTAGCCCCCGAGCCTTAATGCGGGCATGGGTGGCCGAATTAAGGATCGATATCCATATTAAAATCACAAATTATGTGTAATGACTCTATGTATCCAAGTACTTTACGTCATTTAATGCTCAGATCAGCATTATACAAAACTTTGTTGACCGACCATCGGCTTCCACCTCCACGGCCAGTAGCCGAGGAGTGTTTGTCTTACTTTATAAAGCCTTTATGAGGGCAAAGATTTACGGCAAACAAGGCAATCTAGCCATACGGTTTTATAAACAAAGGTACGTAGAGAGATATGTTATATTACTGTTTAACATAAGAAATGTCTTCCAAAGAAAATAGTCCCGCTATCGATCCCTTTCTTTGGGTTGTTATGCTAAGCATGATCATGAAACCTCAGCTCTAATGTAAGAGCAAAATATTGAGGATTTTAGTTTGGGAGGCCAGTTACTAGCCCACGGTAGTGTTCGGTGACAATCGAGGTCAAGCCGTAAACACTTTGGCCAATGTTATGAATGGCCCGTCATTTAATACAGTTGTCGGTGTCAAAACCGGCGGATCTCGGGTGGTGGGTCCCGAGCTGTGCGTCTAGGCCGGATGGTAACAGGAGGCAGGGAACATGATGTTTTACCCAGGTTCGGGCCATCTTGATGGAGGTAAAACCCTATGTCCTGCTTGATTAATATTGATGATATGGGTAGTACAAGAGTAGATCTACCACGAGATCAAGGAGGCTAAACCCTAGAAGCTAGCCTATGGTATGATTGTTGTATATGGAGTCGATTGCCTATGGACTACAACCCTCCGGTTTATATAGACACCGGATAGGGTTAGGGTTACATAGAGTCGGTTATAATGGTAGGAGATCTTGAATATCCGCATCGCCAAGCTTGCCTTCCACGCCAAGGAAAGTCCCATCCGGACACGGGACGAAGACTTCAATCTTGTATCTTCATAGTCCAGGAGTCCGGCTGAAGGTATAATCCGGCTACCTGAACACCCCCTAATCCAGGACTCTCTCAGTAGCCCCTGAACCAGGCTTCAATGAAGACGAGTCCGGCGCGCAAATTGTCTTCGGCATTGCAAGGCGGGTTCCTCCTCCAAGTCCTTCATAGAAGATTGTAAACACCAAGAGTAGTGTCCAGCTCTGCAAAATAAGCTTCCACATATTGCCATAGAGAGAATAATATTAACACAAATCAAATCTGCTGACGTATTCCGCAGTGCATCATCACACTACAGCCAAGTCCTTCACTCGAATCATTTTCACTTTTCCACCTTAGCGTGTTTTGCGAGGCGGTTTCCTTGGCACGTCCTGTCAAAGCAGAGATCGTGTACCCCCCTTTTATGGGATTCTCATCAATACGGACGTGGGTAACCCAACCGCGCCACTTATCACGGCGCTTGGGAGGCAAGCGAGTTTTACTAGGCAGGTGGGGACGCACAACCGCATCCGCCCATATAAGGGGACAAGGATCCACCTTTTTACTTACGCCTTCTTCCTCCTTTGCCTATCCATCTCTTGCGCACCCGAGCTCCAGCGCCCAAGCCCGCACTTCCCACCTCAACCTTCTCCAGCAATGTCCGAAGCGAGAGGCAAGTGGATGGTCTCCTCCGTCACGGAGGGTAAAATCAAGAAGCTAAGGAAGGCCGGATACCTGTCCAAGGACATCGCGCACCGGCTTCCCGAAGAGGGGCAGCTTCTCCCCACCCCAAGGCCCCATGAGAGGGTAGTGTTTCTCCCACACTTCCTCCGCGGACTGGGTTTTCCACTCCACCCATTTGTCCGGGGGTTCATGTTCTACTACGGCCTGGATTTCCACGATCTGTCTCCGAACTTCATCCTCAACATCTCGGCGTTTGTCATCGTGTGCGAGGCTTTTCTCCGCGTCCGCCCCCATTTCGGCCTCTGGCTCAAGACCTTCAACGTCAAGCCCAAGGTGGTGCGCGGCAGCCAGACAGAGTGCGGAGGCGCCATGGCGGGCGAGATGGCCAACGTCCTATGGTTCGAGGGCTCTTTCGTGGATACCCTAAAGGGATGGCAATCCGGGTGGTTTTATATCACCGAGCCGCGCGATCCAGAATGGACCGCAGCCCCTGAGTTCCGATCTGGACCCCCCACGCGGCTTATGTCCTGGAAAGAGACGGGCCTGTCATGGGGTGACGAAAAAGAGGTGACTGGATTGCAAACATGCATCCAGTCCCTGGTGAACAAGCCAGTCCGGCTCATTAATATAATCCAGGTTATGCTCGTCCGCCGGATCCTCCCATGCCAACAACGGGATTTTAATCTGTGGGAGTTCGACCCAGTGCAGCATCAAACCCTCAGCAGGCTCTTTGACACGACGTACGAAGACGCCTGGAAGATGCTATTCAAGGGCGCCGAGGCTCCCGCATCCGCTTCCGAGGACCGCGGATACAGCTCGCAGCGTCACGCTAGCGAGGTAAGCCATCTACACATTTTACAGGATGTTAAGATTTTTTCATAGTTTGACTCTATGCGGGATCTAAACTCCCTTACCTTTGACAGGCTTGGCGAGCGATATCCGGACCGATTAACTGTCCGGCTCCGCTGCCCGAAGACCTAGCCCCAGCTCTACTAGTGAAGCTGCTGGTTCCGGCGCCTTATGTGGTGCCGGAGAAGAAGGCCAAGAAGAAGATGACCATGGGGACTTGAAAGAGCACCCGCAACGTGGTGGTGTCGGACTCATCATCTAACGAGTCCGAGACGCCCTCCTCCCGCGAAAACGAGGAGGAGGAAGAAGAAAACTCTCCCCCCCAGCGGAGGGAGAAGAGAAGAGGAAGGCCGCCCCAACGGGGGAGGCCAAGGGGTCTAGGAAAAGGAAGACCCCTCCGCCGGACTACACCCCCAACGCTGAAGAGGGCAAAGAGGAGTGGCCAAACAGGGCCAAGCGTCCGGCGAAATCGTAAGTTCGGATATCAGAGTAACTCATGATGTTCCTTTGTTGCACAGCTTTCCCTAATGTCGAATGTAATTATGCAGTCCGCCCCGGGCCGAATTCGACGAATCGTCGGGCGGCTCCCTGGACTCATCGGACGTGAACTCAGTTCCGCCCGCTGTCTCCCCCCGCACTGCAGACGACGCCGAAGTGGTGTCGCGACAAGCTCCGGGGCAGGAGGAGGTGGTCCCGGAGGGGCCTCAAGGCAACCTCCAGACTCCAGGAGTGAAGGGGACAAGACCCCCCTGGGCTCCAAGTCCGGCTTTAAGCCGGACACTGCGCCGGAATCATCAACGGTTCCGGACCGCGGTAGGCGAACTCCTGCCAAGAGGAGCAAGCCTACTGAGCCGGCGTCCTCCGTCCAACCTGAGGCGCCGGACAATCTGCTGGAGGAGCTTAAGGGCGCCTCCATCGACGAGGAGCACCGTGCCATCATGAGTACGGTGGTCCAGATGGTTCGGTCCGCCAAAAGCGGACTGACTGAAGCTTGTGCTAGCCTTCTAACAAGCTTCGAGGTAAGTAAAAATATGTAAAAATATTACCGTATAGACAGTAGCCCCTGATGCTCTGTTTGGCGTTCGAAAAGAAAAGCCGAGTAGAGGATCTATTAAATATCGCAGGAATCTAACTAAAAAGGAGTCAATATACGTATGCAGGCTTCGCTGCTGGCCACCGCCGCACTAACTGCGGAGGTGGGTGCCCTGAAGCAGGGCCTCGAGCGGACCGAGCAAGAGCTCGGCCTTGCCAAACGGCAGCTCGAGGAGAAAGAAGGTAAGAGATACCTTATAGAAAAAATGCCTATAGGAAGGCGCAATTGCAAAAAATGACAGGAGTATACTGCTTATTGTAGGGGCCACAACTGAGGTGGCGACCCTCAAGCAGGCGCTATCCGAGGCCGAGAAGAAAGCGGCCACGGAGCGTGCCGAGCGGGAGATATTTGAGGTGCAGGTCGGTGAGGTGCGGCAAGAGCTTCAGGTTCTCATGCAAAAACATGAGAGTTTGGAGCTCGACTCGAAGACGCGAGCGTCCGAGCTTGCTGCGGCCTTTAAAACTGCCAAATCTGCCAAGGCCGAAGCCCAGAAGGCCCTCCAGGAATTGGATGCGGTGAAAAAGATAGCGGCGGGTAAGGCATTCCATATGCAAAGCAGACATATAAAAGTAAACTACTTGTTACTTACCCGAATCCGGAGCTCTCCAGGGGCATTCGCAGATCTTCCCCGCAGTGTATCCGATGCCGCCACATTCTACCGAGCCGAGGAAGGCAGTTCGACGGAGAAGGTGTTCTGGTCACAGTACGCTGAGGCCGGACACCCTGTGCCCTTGAGCGACCAGCTGAAGTAGCTAGTCGAGCTCCACAAGGCGGCCGAACAGGCCCTGAAGGGCTTCATAGTTCGGCTGTGGCCTGGAGAGGCCCTGCCTGGGAGCTACTTCAGACTGGTGCGGCGGCTGGTGGAGGCTTGTCCAAGGCTCGAGGTCATCAAGCGCTCCGTCTGCATCGAAGGTGCCCGTAGGGCCCTTGCCTGTGCACAGGTGCACTGGGGTAAGCTGGACGGTGAGAAGCTTGTGAAGGACAGGCCGCCGTCGGGGAAGGAGCATCGCAAGCCCGAGAACTATTACAAGGATGTTCTTGTTGGTGCCCGCCTTGTGGCGGATGAATGTACCAAGGATGTAATTTTTGAATGAACTCGCTCGTGTTACCTGTGCGCTGGAAACTTGTTCATATGTGCTCAGCAATGCTTGAATTTAAAATTTTACTTTCTGTGCGGCCGTTTATCAAAAAATTGAGAGATGGCCAGTCATCGGCTTCTGCCCCCATGCCACTAGTGCTGGGGTGTTCGGGATAAACCTGAGCGCTCTTTTCCCCATGATTGGGTCCGTCGAGGGAGGCGGTCAGCACAACGAACAAGGCAATCGGACTATAATGCTTGAACACTCTCACTTAGCCATAGAACTCTATAATTTTAAATTTGGGCGAAGCCCCTAGTTCGGAAGACCGAGTTCGGGGCGCTATCCACGCCTTGGCCGGACAAAGCCAGCTCCTCGCTCGAAGCGGCATAAGCCTTTAGGGACTCGAAAAACCTCTCGAACAGCGACCGGTCTCTCGCCACATCATGACAGTCAGTTTTAGCTTTCTCCACTGAGGTGCTTAACCCAGCTGAACCGGGGCACTATCGCAGTGGTTCTCCTAGTGCTACCTTAGCCGATAGAGCGGAACATAAGGCACCAAAACATAGGAGCCGGGCAAACCCAACTATTGACCCAAATCATGATTCGGAGCCGATGCATATAGTGCTATAAGTTCGGGGTGCCGCACTTGTGAAAGTGTACGGACTTTTCACACCCTTATGAGGGGTACTGAAGCCCCTGGCGTGTTTGCCGTACCATGGTGTACGGGTGCAATCATGTTATTTAATAAACATAAATGTGAAAAGAAGATAATGCAAAAAATAGACAAGAAGCTAACCATTGTTTATAGAGAGGCTATTTATCAAATCCGAACGATACAAATAGTGCGGTAAGCAAAAGATGTTGGACTATTCAGTATGCCCTGACCAGGGGCAGGCCGCGGAATTGTATTTAAAACATGTATACTGCTCGTAACAGAGACCACCTGGGAGTTCCATAATGCGGCATGGCTTGTCTGCCTCCCTGGATCTTGCATCGTTTGTGCGGCAGTTGAATTGCCGAACAGGTCGTCCGAAGTATGGAGTCCTGAGAGTAAGAAAAAATTAAAAAAAGAATCCGGTAGCCCCTAGTACGTTTTAAGCCGTATTTTGGGCATGCCGTTATTGTGCCCCTTCCCCTGTGCCCATGGTATTTCAAGGGCGTAGTTATGTATGCGAGGTACTGGTTTCGCTATGTCGCGAAAGCTGGGGTTGGGGCCGCATTGCTACGCTTGCTCAGAATGTGCCAGGCGGTCCTGCTGTGGGTTACTCCGGGCGCGCTTGGCAGTGTCTGGCTTTTTAATGGCCGGACTAGAGAATTGCCTGAGAAGGCTACTTTGTACCTCCGCTGCGAGAGCCGCCGTATGCTCCTCCATACGGAGGGAGCGTTCGGTGTTTCCGTTGACCGTAATTACTCCTCGAGGGCCTGGCATCTTGAGCTTGAGATATGTGTAGTGCGGCACCGCATTGAACTTTGCGAATGCGGTTCATCCGAGCAGGGCGTGATAGCCACTGCGAAACGGGACTATATCAAAGATTAACTCTTCGCTTCGGAAATTGTCCGGGGATCCGAAGACCACGTCAAGTGTTACTGAGCCTGTACAGTTCGCTTCTACACCTGGTATAACGCCTTTAAAGGTCATTCTTGTGGGCTTAATCCTTGAGGGACTTATGCCCATTTTCCGCACTGTATCCTGATAAAGCAGGTTCAGGCTACTGCCGCCGTCCATGAGGATTCTTGTGAGATGAAATCCGTCGATGATTGGGTCGAGAACCAATGCGGCGAAGCCGCCATGACGGATGCTAGTGGGATGGTCCCTTCGATCAAAAGTGATCGGGCAGGAGGACCATGGGTTGAACTTTGGGGCGACTGGCTCCATCGCGTATACGTCCCGTAGCGCACGCTTCCGCTCCCGCTTGGGAATGTGGGTTGCATATATCATGTTCACCGTCCGCACTTGTGGGGGAAAGCCCTTCTGTCCATTGTTGTTTGGCGGCTTGGGCTCCTCGTCGTCGCTGTGCAGCCCCTTGTCTCTGTTTTTTGCCCTTAACTTGCCTGCCTGCTTGAACACCCAACAATCCCTGTTAGTGTGATTGGCTGGCCTTTCGGGGGTGCCATGTATCTGGCACAAGCGATCGAGTATTCGGTCCAAACTGGACAGGACCTGAGTATTCTTTTTGAATGGCTTTTTTCGCTGACCGGATTTATAGACTTTGAATCTGGCATTGACTGACGTGTCTTCATTGCTGTCGCTGCTAACGCGGCGTTTTTGCTTATTCCGACGTGTCCTGCCACTTTTGTCCTTGGTATCCAAATTACCAGGGTTCTTTGATAAGTTGTTACTGCGAGCTAGCCAGCTGTCTTCTCCCGCGCAAAAGCGGGTCATGAGTGTCGTGAGGGCTGCCATGGATTTTGGCTTTTCCTGTCCCAGGTGCCGAGCAAGCCACTCGTCGCAGATGTTATGCTTGAAGGCTGCTAGGGCCTCTGCGTTCGGACAATCGACTATCTGGTTTTTCTTTGTTAGGAACCGTGTCCAGAATTGTTTGGCCGATTCCTCTGGCTGCTGAATTATGTGGCTTAAGTCGTCGGCATCCGGTGGTCGCACGTAAGTGCCCTGGAAGTTGTTGAGGAATGCGGCTTCCAGCTCCTCCCAAGAACCGATTGAGTCTGCTGGCAAGCTGTTAAGCCAATGCCGGGCCAGTCCTTTAAGTTTGAGCGGGAGGTATTTGATGGCGTGTAGATCATCGCCGCGTGCCATGTGGATGTGAAGGAGATAATCCTCGATCCATACCGCCGGATCTGTTGTGCCATCGTATGATTCGATGTTTACGGGTTTGAAACCCTCTAGGATTTTATGATCCATTACTTCATTCGTGAAGCATAGCGGGTGTGCGGCGCCTCTATACTGGGCTATATCACGACGCAGCTCACAAGAGCTATGTCTGTTGTGTTCGGCCCGGCCGGATTTGTTGTATCCGGAGTGAAGATCATTGTCACATGCCGTAGGGTGCCTGCGCGATCCGTAGATCAATCTTGTTTGTCTTGCCTTATCCTCCAGTATGTCTCGTAGGTCGGGCGCATTTTCCCATGCCTTAGTTTAGCGGCGTCGGGGCATGGCTTGGGTGGAGGGCCGAGAGGCCTCTCTGTCGCGGCCGTGAGATGGCCGGTCTGGCATGTCATGCGCTGGTGATGTAGGTGCTTCCTCCTCTGATCGAGGTAGCGGCCTGCGCTTCGGGTAACTCTTGGAGGGGCGTTCGAGTTCATACTCTTCGGTCGCAAGGACTTCAGTCCATCTGTCAGCTAGCAAATCTTGGGCAGCTCTAAGCTGTTGCTGCTTTTTCTTGAGGCTGCTTGCCGTGGCTAAAAGCCTGCGTTTAAAACGCTCTTGTTCGGCGAGGTCTGATGGTATGACGAATTCGTCGTCATCAAGGCTTGCCTCGTCTTCGGAGGCAGGCATATAGTTATCATCCTCAACCTCTCGGTCTGCCGCTTTCTCATGAGGGCTGGCTTCTCCAACTTCCTGTGCCGAATCTTGCTGAGGTGGGTGTTCTTCGGTGCTATCCGGGGTAGTATTATCTCCCGTGCCGTAATCACCATTTTTGCTTTGGCGGGATTTAGAGCGGCGCCGCTGACGCCGGCGCTTTGGCTGTTTCTTGGGGGCATCATCCCCCACTGTTCCATCGCCATCTCCATCTTTTGGAGTATCCACCATATATATGTCATATGACGAGGTGGCCTTCCAGCGCCCTACAGCTGCTAGTTCCTGTTCGTCCCCTACATCGTCGTCCATGCTGTCGATGTCTTCGGAGCCGAAGTCAAGCATGTCGGTTAGATCATCGACAGCGGCTACAAAGTGGGTGGTGGGTGGGCTTTGAATTTCCTCATCGTCCGTATCCCACCCTCGCTGACCGTAGTCCGGCCAGGGCTCTCCTGATAAAGAGAGAGACTTCAGAGAATTCAGGATGTCGCCAAAAGGCAAATGCTGAAAGATGTCTGCGGCGGTGAACTCCATTATCGGCGCCCAATCGGATTCGATTGGCAGGGGCGCGGGGGGTTCAGAGTCCGGGGGGGAGTCCGGATCCTCGGAGTCACGGGTCGTGCAAAGTGCGGGGCTAGCGTACGGCTCGATCTCTTTTGGGATCGCAGCGCCCAAGGTGACGTCCAACCGCTCATCCTCGATTGGCGCAATAGGCTCCGAGTTAGGGGTCGGAACCGATGCGTGTGCGGCCTCTAGGACACTGTCCGGGGGTAGAGCTAGATCATGCCCCACGAAATAGTGCGGCGCGCTTGGCCATGGCTCGAGCCCGTCGAAGATCAAGTCTCCACGGATGTCAGCCGTGTAGTTTAAGCTTCCAAACCTGACTTGATGGCCAGGGGCGTAGCTTTCGATCTGCTCAAGGTGGCCGAGCGAATTGGCCCGCAGAGCAAAGCCGCCGAAGACAAAGATCTGTCCTGGGAGAAAAGTCTCACCCTGGACGGCATCGTTGTTGATGATCAAAGGAGCCATCGGGCCTAAAGGCGACGACACAGAGGAACTCTCAATGAAAGCACCAATGTCGGTGTCAAAACCGGCGGATCTCGAGTAGTGGGTCCCGAACTGTGCGTCTAGGCCGGATGGTAACAGGAGGCAGGGAACACGATGTTTTACCCAGGTTCGGGCCCTCTTGATGGAGGTAAAACCCTATGTCCTGCTTGATTAATATTGATGATATGGGTAGTACAAGAGTAGATCTACCACGAGATTAAGGAGGCTAAACCCTAGAAGTTAGCCTATGGTATGATTGTTGTATATGGAGTCGATTGCCTATGGACTACAACCCTCCGGTTTATATAGACACCCGATAGGGTTAGGGTTACATAGAGTCGGTTACAATGGTAGGAGATCTTGAATATCTGCATCGCCAAGCTTGCCTTCCACGCCAAGGAAAGTCCCATCCGGACACGGGACGAAGTCTTCAATCTTGTATCTTCATAGTCCAGGAGTCCGGCTGAAGGTATAGTCCGGCTACCCGAACACCCCCTAATCCAGGACTCCCTCAACAGTCATCGGATTGCTAACCAGTTTACGCTTATTGTGACAATCAGTTTTCGGCTTTCTCCACTAAGGTGCTTAACCAAGTGAGCTGGAAGCACAATCGCAGTGGTTCTCCCTTTGCACACTTAGCCGAACAGAGCGGAACGTAGGAGGCAAGCGCAGGAGCCGGGCAACCCAACTATTGACCGAAGACACAATTCGACACTGATGCATATATAGCAATATCCGAGAATGTTTTCGCCGAATCTCTTAAGGTGTCCGGCGTTGCACTACGAGACTTGTGCTAAAAACACACAAATAGTTTAAAAGTGCCAAAATCTTGAAAAACCAAAAACATTAGTACAAACATGACGTCCGAACAAGATCAAGTGTTCGGTGCCAATCCGAAAATTGGAAAACAAAGAAAAAATTGTGCTTCTGTCGTGTTTTGACAACGACCAAGAAGAAAAACACATTTACAGCTCATATATAAATTTTAAGAGCCCCCAAGTGACTTGGGTAATAATTTTATGTGTAATGATTGTATGTACCGAAGTACTTGTTTCATATTTGTATTCACCCAAACATTAAACGCGTCTTAACCGACCGTCGGCTTCTCCCTCTTCGGCCAAGGGCCGAAAAGTGTCATGTACTCCGCCTGTCGAGAGTATCGACGGTGTTTCCGATGACCAGGCAATCAGGCCATAAGGCTGTAACAGACAAAGCACGCTCAGGGAACTTATGCTATATTACTAACAAAGTGTAAGAAGCATCTTCGAACAAAATAGTACCCCCACCGATACCTTTCTTCGGTGCTCATTATTACTATGAGACTTGTGCAATAGATTTTTTGTACTCATGAGTTCCGTTGTGTGTCGACCATGATTGAAAACAATAAGAGCGCTGGCTTTCGGCTTCACCCAGTCTGAGGTCAGAGCTCGGATGACCCAGTCATGACAATCACAGAGGTGCTCCCTTTACTCCCTAGCCGAACAATCAGGAACGTAGGGGTAAGCACAGGAGCCAGGCAACCCAGGTTGCAAATCGCTTATGTCAATATGGTGCATATTGTGGCGTAATACATGAACAAGGAATGAAGCCGTACAAGTATAATCATATGCAAGAGGAAAAGCTCCATCAAGGGAGCCTCCAAATAAACGGGGTATTTGAATTTGGATGTCACAAACAAAGTTTTGACAAGGAGATTTTTTACATGCAACTTTTTTCCAAAAAAGTATAATGCTTGGTCGAACCGAACACAAGTTAAAAATTAAAACTTTGAGCATGAAAGTGATTTAGCTGGTTAATGTGTTCGGCATTGATGACGCGGTCCGAGCTTGATGCGGGACGAGGTTCCATCCCCCAAGCCGGTCCTGATGTGGTGGAGCGGAGAGCTCGACACGCCGAAGTGGTGACATAGCACAGTCAATCCAGGCCGGCAGAGTGATGCCGAAGTCCTCGGCATGGAGTAATGAAGTGTTGACGAAGCCCCCCATATAGCCGAGGTGGCGTGGTATGTCAGTACGCCGACTTGACGATACTGCCCAACCCGGATCATTTTCCTGTGCACAAAAAAAGTGCAAACCGGAGATAATAATAATAATGATAATAAAAAAGTGTTGCATAATAAATAATTTATGCAAAGTGAGTAATAAAAGAAATATGGCCTGGCACCAAAGTCAATGTCGATGCAGGGCGTCAGCGTGATGCGGTAAAGGCGTGGCAAGCCTGAATTCACAGGTCAGTCCGAGTTTCGGATGCGGCATTCGCCGGACTATGTACGGAGACTGACCAAACCACCATGCGACCGTCGTTAATGTGGCCACCATTTGATAGACCTATGTACATATGATGGACAAGCCAGAGTAATAATTCCTTGAGAAAAATGAACCCAAACAAGCAAAAAATAGTGGGATTAATAGCACCTGATTTATTTGTTGTAGCAATCTGAAGGACGGTGATTCGCAAAATTGGGACTCGATCCGCACACCCATTGTCTAATGGGCAATAAAACGATGGCATGGCAATGCTAGCAAAGGTTGGCTCGCCGAGGCAATGCCCTCGGTCCAGCTAACATGATGGAGCTGGTCGGCTAGTGACGTCGAAGTGTCCGGAGTAGGTTGATGAAGAGATGGCGAAGCCCCCGAGCCAGCTGCGATGTCGAAGCCTCGATGTCAGCTGATGAGTCGAAGTAGGTCGGCATGATGGACACCAGCTTGAAGAAGCAATAGTGCGGCCCTGCCGATGTAGCTCGTGACGTGGTCGATGCCGGCTTGAAGAAGCGACCGTGCGGCGATGCCGGTATGCCCGCTCCGTGTAATCCGTGGGGCGGCGATGTTGGTGATGATTTATCCTTTGCGATCCCGGACTCTTGTTCGGCTTGCCGAGATGATGATGTGAAGAAGTTGACCTCGGCTCAACAAAGTGGCGACGTGTCTAGCGCAGGTCGGCAGCCGTGGAGTAATATTGGCGGACTGGTTTGACACCAGCATGATGTTGAAGATCATGTTCAAAAGATCTTAAAGTTGGTGGGATGTGTTCGGGAACAAAACACAATACCCCATACAAAACTTCCTTCAAAAGGGATGTCCGAAATCCCGTTCATAAAAAAGACGAACTCGGGTCGGATTCGTTTTCGCGCAGAAAACATATCCGAAAAGTGATGCACTAATCGGAAGGTTCCCGGAGTTTGAACGGTCGGATCGAGCTGAAATTTTGAGAGGTGATAGATACAGGAATTCCACAGCCGGTCAACGGTTGGATTTTCCAAAGGACGTCCGAGCTAGAAGCTGGACACCAAGCCCTAAACTCGTCCAGATTCCCGTCCAGATTTGAGAGGGCTCCGGTATATCGTGGATTGCCAGAGATTCCTCCATCGGAACTCGACAAAATTTTCCATGGTTGTTGTAGACTCAATTCCGCATAATTACACTGAAGCAATCGTTGAAAAGACACTTGAGGAGGCGGTGGCGGAGGACACAAGTTTGCTGCCCAGAAAAACAGCACGGTCGCCCGAGGGCAATGTTGACGTTGAGCCCCCGGGCTCCCTGCATGATTCCTCCATGATCCTGATAGAAACCGGAGTTGATGTTTATAAAGGCCCTCATCCGAACATGACGACCGGAGGTAGGGCGCAATCCTTGGTCGAACCAAGGTGACCAGTCGAGCTGGTGACGAAGATGCCGAAGTCGCAGTTGATGTGCAGGCGAGCCATCAACCTTTTGACGAACACACAGCGGAACTCTCAATGAAAGCACCAATGTCGGTGTCAAAACCGGCGGATCTCGGGTAGGGGGTTCCGAACTATGCGTCTAAGGCGGATGGTAACATGAGGGCTCAGCCGGACATATCGCTCGTCTCGTCCCCTGAATCACTCCCGGGCAGGCTACTAGTGTCGTCGCTGTCACTGTCTCCATCGCCGTCAGCCGCACCGCCATCAGCCACGCTGCCATCAACCACGTCGCCCTCATCCGCCGCGACCACCACCGCGTCGTCATCAGAAGCAAAGTCCCTAACCAGAGCATTCACATTGTCGTCCACCCAGTGTGCGAGGTGGTCTCGGACGACCGTGGGCACTGGGGCAATGGCGGCTGCAAAGTCAAAGTCAGGATTGGTGTTCAGGAGATGGCTGAAGACGCAGGAGAATGCGTGCCCGAGAAGGCCTCGGCTCTTTTCGTCCATGAGCTCGCAAGCCCTCTCAGCATGGCTCTCTAGGCACGTCACATCATCAGCGAAGAAGCAAAGATGGCTGGCGTAATCCTTGGCGTGGGGATGAGGGGCGTGCTCATCACAGATGGTACCAAGCGCCCGGTTGGCCTTCGTCCGGAGGTCCCAAAGCATGGGAGCGTGCTCGCGCAGTAGCGTCTGCCGGTGAAGTGCCTCCTCCCTGCTCTGCTGCGTGAAGGACTCGGTGCTGACAACTCGCTGCCGAAGAGAGAGCAGCTCGGCCTGCACCAAGACCAGGGCAGCTGTGGTGGCTTTCTCGCGCTGTTCCGCCTCAGCCAGTCCTGAACTGAGGGCAGCAGCCCACACCTTCGTCCTCCACGAGCTTCAACTTCAGGTCGTACCGGCCGGCAAGATCCGCGCGAGCCTCGGCCACCCTGCGGTCGACCTCCTCCTGGGCCCTGGCCTCGCGCGCGACGATAGCATCCTATGGTTGGGCGACTTGGCGCTCCCACGTCTCCAACCACTCGAGCTTGAGGCTACGCTCTGTGGCATGCAGCAAAAGTGCTTCCTCGTGCCTCAAGATCTCCTCCTTGTTGGTCGGGGCGCCCTTCATCGATGCCAGGGCAACTCTGCACGCCTCCACCTGCTGCTCCAGGGAGGCGTTCAAGGCCTGGAGCTCCCGCATACGCTCCACGGTGGCTGCGCGGCGATTGTCTGCCTCCCTGGCCTCCTCCAAGGCCCGGGCACTCGCTTCTCGCGAGGTTGCCAGGGATGCCTCAGCCTCCGCATCGGCATGCTTGCGCTGGAGGCGCCCGAGGTTGATAGCCACCTTCAGGCGATGCCACTCCTCTGCCAGTCGGAGGCCTTCGGCTTCAAGGTGAGTGTCGACATCCGCGAGTTCTCTGCCGAGTCGGCTCATCGCGCCCATTGCCTCTTGAAAGATCTCGTCGCGGGCGACACTCCGCCCGTGCGCAAGCTTAAGCACGCAACCAGGCCCGTCCCCCGCAGCGGGGGTGGCCAACGGGATCTGAAGCGGCTCGCCCCCCTCCAGCAGGGGGCTATGGGCTGGCGCCTCCCGGGTCACCATCCGGGCTTCATCAGGGGCCCGGATGGCTTGAGGGCCGCTGCTTGAAGAAGAAGCCAGGATCAAAGTCATCCAGCCATCGTCCATAACCAGAGGAGGAGCCCTTGGCACACTTGTCATTATCGAGGCGAGGCCACGAAGGAGAGGCGGCGAAGGCGCGGGCTCAAGGCGCCAAGCTAACTTGTTTGCCTGTCTAGTCAACCTCGCGCCGGATGCGGCATGCTGGCTTGGGGCGCTCAAGGCCACCGGGGAATTCGAGGCACGAGAAGGTTGCTTCCTAGGAGATTTTGCAGCCTTAGCAGAAGGGACCCTGAGGAGCCACAGTCAGGAGGAGAAGCAGCACTTTAGAAATTACCAAGATAAGCTACTCACTCATCTATGGCGATATACTTCCTCTAGTTCAACGGCCGAAAGGCATCACTGCTGTAGTTGGGGGCCCTCTCCTCTTGTGAAGCACATCGAAGTCCAGACGGAGCCGCCCGAAGCATTGGACGTGGCAACCAGCGCGGGGCACGGTTGGTGACGCTCTCGAGGAGACGGCCTCGGGAGTGCTGGGCTGAGGAGAGCCCTCGGGCACCGCCTCATGATGGCCCGCCAAGACCTCGGAAGCTTCAACCTCAGGAGCAGCAGATTGCGTCGCCCCCTCAGGTGCCACCCCCAGGCAAGAGTCACGGGCTCCCGGAGGTGGCACGTCGGGAGCCCCGAGCGGCGTCAACGCCTCAGCACCCGCGCCTCTGGCTTCCAGCGGTGCTCGCCCCCCTGCGTCCACTCTTGGGGCAAGTTCGATGCTGGCGACAGGGAGGGGGACCACAGAGACAGGGTTCTCGCATGGCCCTTCAAGGCCAAGTGGACACATCCCCCATTCGTCAAAGGGGGGCATCTGCCCCGCAAACTCCACCCTGTTTGAGGAGCAGTACAAGAGACAGCCCTCCTGCGGCATGTCAGCTAGCGAGGGGTCGCCTGTTAAGACCTCGAACACTGTTCTTCGCTCCTCGAGCTGAAGCCCCGACTCCTGAAGCCTCATGCGATACTGGCCGCCGGACAGGGCCCATATCAGCCGGGAATGGCGCTGGAGAGGGGCGATGCGGCGTCAGAGGAACTCCTTCATCACCATGGGCGCAGTCACACCGAGATCCTTCAACCTCTTTGAGGGAGTCCTGGATTAGGGGGTCTCCGGACAGCCGGATTATATTCTTTGGCCAGACTGTTGGACTATGAGATACTAGATTGAAGACTTCGTCTCGTGTCCGGGTGGGACTCTACTTGGCATGGAAGGCAAGCTAGACAATACGGATATGCATATCTCCTCCTTTGTAACCGACCTTGTGTAACCCTGGCCCCCTTCGGTGTCTATATAAACCGGAGGGTTTTAGTCCGTAGGACAACATACAATCATCCTCAGCCCCTAGACTACCATTGACTACCATAGGCTAGCTTCTAGGGTTTAGCCTCTCCGATATCGTGGTAGATCTACTCTTGTACTACCCATATCATCAATATTAATCAAGCAGGACGTAGGGTTTTACCTTCATCAAGAGGGCCCGAACCTGGGTAAAACATTGTGTCCCTCGTCTCATGTTTCTATCCGGCCTAGACGCACAGTTCGGGACCCCCTACCCGAGATCCGCCGGTTTTGACACCAACATTGGTGCTTTCATTGAGAGTTCCACTGTGCCGTCGCCATCTGGAAGGATGCCTCATCCCATCTTTAAAGACGGCACTGTTGCTAAGGGAGCTTTGGCTGTCGGCCAAACTCTACGGCTAGGTGGTTTTCTTATGACCGCCTGTTCGGCCACTACACCGACGATGACTTTTGGGGTCATCAAAAGCAATCTTCATGTCAACTCGGAACTCGCCGAGCAGTTAGATCCAATGGAGCTCTCTTCCCTAAACGAGCTCTTGGATCGCATCGCCGCCCTGGGAGTCGCTACAGACTACAATCAGATTGGGCCTAAACCCGATCTGAGAGAGATCAACTCTCCCCACGTCACCCATCACGTTGAAGTGGTGGAGGAACAATGCGGCAACCCTTCGTCTATCTTAAGGACTAGCTATGTCCGGATTCCCGATCCCTCCAAGCCGGATACCCGCGGAGGGGAGGACGTCACTCAAGACCTGAACCTAGAGTCAGGCAGCGGGCTAGATTCATTGGGAAACATCCAAGAATCCAAACTTCCAAGTTTGGAAACTCCTTGGCCCCTGAGTCTCAGATTGGGTGAGGATTCGGATTCAATTCCACCCACCCACCCTAACATAAGCGATATATCCCAAATTAGGCAAGAGCCCGAAGAAACAGTACACCATTACTGGGCCAGATTCTTCCTGGTCATGAACAGGATAAAGGACTGCCGCGAGGAAGACGCAATTTCATTCTTCTGCAATAATTGCACGGACAAGGGAATCCTCAACGCCATAAGTCGCCACGAAATTACACGCTTTGCCGACTTGGCACCCATAGTACGAAAGTACTGTGCGATGGAAAGCGCCTGGAAAACCGAAATAAAATTTTGGGATAATCCGGCGCTGAATACAAACCCAGTCCGAAATAAAAGGGTGTATTATCGCCAGACACCCGGGTTAAACACCAAAAATAAAAAAACCCTCTACAGAGCATGGAACTGTACTGGAGGGATGGATCAATGGACCCTGTAAAATTCACAGCGCAGAGGGTGCCACACCAACTCATAGCCTTAGAGCATGCTGGATACTCCGGCAGGTGGCCAAAAGTGGCAAAGATCTTCTAAATCCAGAAGCCACAGAGCACCAGCCCAGGGATACCAGTACGGTATTAACAGTCTTTGAGACTTCCGCATCAAATAATATGTGAAAACGAACACTCCGCAGCCTTGCCGAGGTCTACCACGTGGCAACAATAAACCCATGTAATGACACGGCTATTACTTTTAATGCTAGTGACGAACCTAAATTCCGAACAGCCCGAGCACTAGCCGCATTGGTCCTCAGCCCAATAGTGGACGGCTTTTGACTCACCAAGGTACTCATGGAATCAATATTAATCAAGCAGGACGTAGGGTTTTACCTCCATCAAGAGGGCCCGAACCTAGGTAAAACATTGTGTCCCTCGTCTCCTGTTACCATCCGGCCTAGACGCACAATTCGGGACCCCCTACCCGAGATCCACCGGTTTTGACACTGACATTGGTGCTTTCATTGAGAGTTCCGCTGTGCCGTCGCCATCAGGAAGGATTAGGGGGTCTCCGGACAGCCGGATTATATTCTTTGGCCGGACTGTTGGACTATGAAGATACAAGATTGAAGACTTCGTCTCATGTCCGGGTGGGACTCTACTTGGCGTGGAAGGCAAGCTAGACAATACGGATATGCATATCTCCTCCTTTGTAACCTACCTTGTGTAACTCTAGCCCCCTCCGGTGTCTATATAAACCAGAGGGTTTTAGTCCGTAGGACAACATACAATCATACCATAGGCTAGCTTCTAGGGTTTAGCCTCTCCGATCTCGTGGTAGATCTACTCTATTACTACCCATATCATCAATATTAATCAAGCAGGAAGTAGGGTTTTACCTCCATCAAGAGGGCCCGAACCTGGGTAAAACATTGTGTCCCTCGTCTCCTATTACCATCCGGCCTAGACGCACAGTTCGGGACCACCTACCCGAGATCCGCTGGTTTTGACACCGACACTCTTCAACCGGAGCCAGAGGAAGGCAAGGCGGGGGTCAGCGAGCTTCTCGTGGCCCCAGTCGGAGCTGGGAACGGCGGGCGCCGAGGGGGGCGACAACAAGGGGCTGAGCACACCGATGTCCACATACACCCACCGCTCCTAAAACTCGCTTGAGGATGATGGAAGCTCAAAATCGATCCCCGAGCCAGCCGTCGTAGCCATGACCTAGAAACTCAAGCATCCCGAGCACTGTCGCGGTGTAGTCAGGTGTAGCGAAAAGAAATGGCACAGTAGGGCCACAGAAGGATGAATGCCCACCATGGCCTCGCAGACGAAAGCGAAGACGGCAAGAAGGGAGACTGATTAGGGATCCAGGTGCAACATATGGATCTGATAGTGGGAGAGCACGGTGTTGAAGAAGGCATAGAAAGGAGGAACCAGGCCAGCCCACAGGGCGTCGATGAGGAATGGAACCTCGGTGGCTGCCCTGTCGATGGAGGCGCGCGATGCGGGCCAGGCCGCCATCCTCCCCCATTCGATGAAGTCAGCAGCGAGCGCAAGGCGGACCTTGTCCATGGCTTCCTGGTTGAGCACCAGTGACCGGCCAACGGCGGGTTCAACGGCTGGGGGCGGCCCGGTTGAAGATGGAGGCTTCTTCTTTTCATTCTCCGTTCGTCGGGGCGCCATGGCAGCAAGGAGGGCCGAGCTTGGGACAGATTGGAAGAGGAGGTTATTGTTTCGGAAAGGCAAGAGAGTTGGAAGGGCGCGTCACCAGCAATGGGGGGATAACCGTGTAAGTCCCGGTGGCCGCCTAGCCAGGCGGATATCAAGGATGCCTTGGGAAGCGGAGACGCCCACGTCCAATCAACCGCCACGCGTCAAACGAGGCCGCGGGCTGTTCGGGCCTGTGGTGCTTCGCACTTTCCCCTTGGCTTCGCCTTGAAGCCAAGTCCTAGCGCGCCTTGGGCCTGGTGGCTACTGTCGGTGTCCTGGGAATGGGGGTCCCAGTCTTGCCTGCCCACGGCCCACGGTGTGGCTCCACCAGTGGCCCTGTACGACCCATCTTCACTAGCAAACACTCAAGACCCTCACGAGGGGCTAAGCCTCGCGAGGCGGACGATGCAAGACCCCATCATGGGTGGCCTCACAAGGCTGGCTCGCGAGGGGCAGAGAGATCAAGGCAAGGAGCACCTCGCGAGGTTCCTGTGACGCAAGCCATGATGACTAAGGCGAGGCGGGCACCAGGCGGGCGCCAGCACACGTAGTGTCATTGTTTCCCCTTTGGTTCTAAAGAAGCAAGCGCAGGCGTGGAGTCTCGAGGTGTCTAGAAAAGGTTTCCATATCGGTGCAACGAGACCAAGGCCAGCAAGACGGCAGGATGGAGGTCACCGTGGAGCCCAGGACGACGTCACCACCAGAGCCTTTAGGAGGCAAAGACCATCTTTTGTCAGGATAGCTTGTACTAGCTGGCCCCCTTCAAACTGGCCGTTGTGGGATCCCTTCCCGCCTAATATTTGGGAAGAGTACCCAGGCCATTATAAATAGGACTAGCCACCACCATAGGGAGGCATCTCATCTTGGACTGGATCCATTCCACCAAGGCCACCAGACAAGCTCACTAAGCACAAGAACACCTCTCCTCAGGAGGATGTTCTTCCCTTGTAACTGTTCATCATCAGCCCTAGAGGCAAACCACCATACCACACTGGAGTAGGGTATTACACCACATCGGTGGCCCAAACCAGTATAAATCTTGGTGTCCCTTTGTTCTGCGGGTTCGACAAGCTAAGCCTTGATATTGTGGTGAGGGAGAGCTAGAGGGGAAGAGATCTTCATGCGCACCTCAGTGTTCGAACCTCAAGGGTTTTTGTCGGAACCCGAAATCTGACAATGGGGTTGTCTACAAAATTTAGAGAAATTAAAATCATGAGATATATACCCTAAACCAACAGTAACAATATCTTTCTCGCAGTCTATCTTAGCATTAACAATATTCAAGAAAGGTCTACCAAATAGTACGGGTCAAAAATTATCTTGTGGGGAAGCAAGAACAAGAAAATAAGTAGAATTTAATTTTCCCACATAAGACTTCAACATCTCTAACAATCCCAATTGGTGATATAGTATCTCTATTGGCAAGCTTAATGGTAACATCAATATCTTCTATCTCAGCAGGTGCAATATCATTCATAATTTCTTTATATAAGGAATAAGGAATTGCACTCACACTAGCACCCACATCACATAAGCCATGATAACAATGATCTCCCAATTTTAAGAGAAACAACAGGCATGCCAACCACATGTCTATGTTTATCTTAAGCATCAAGTTTAGGAATTCTAGCAGCTTTATCACAGAAATAAATAACATGCCCTTCAATATTATCAACCAAGAGATCTTTAAACATAGCAACACTAGGTTCAACTTTAATTTTCTCAGGGGGTGTAGGTGTTCTAGTATAGCTCTTACGGACCACATTTGAAGCTTTAGCATGATCCTTTATTCTAATAGAGAAAGTTGGTTACACAATATAAGCTGTAGGAACAATAGGATCAACATTGTAAGTAATAGTTTCTTCTTCAACTTTAATGGGTTCTACTACTTTCACTTCAATGGGAGGATGATATTTAAACCACTTCTCCTTAGGGAGATCAACATGAGTAGCAAAATATTCACAGAAAGAAGCTACTATCTCAGAGTCAAGTCCATATTTAGTGCTAAAGTCACGAAAATCATTGGTATCAATAAAAGATTTAACACAATCAAACTTAAGGTTCATATCTGACTCCTTGCCTTCGTCTAGTTCCCAATCTTCAGAGTTGCGTTTAATTCTTTCCAATAAATCCCATTTGAATTCAATATCCTTCTTCATATAGGAACCAGTACAAGAACTATCGAGCATGGATCGATCATCATGAGAAAGCTGATCATAAATTTTTTGAATAATAATTTCTCTTGAGAGCTCATGATTGGGGCATTAATATAACATTGACTTAAGCCTCCCCCAAGCTTGAGCGATACTTTCTCCTTCACGAGGCCAAAAATTATATATATAATTCCGATCACGATGAAGCAGATGCATAGGATAAAACTTCTTATGCAATTCCAATTTCAATCGGTTGTAGTTCCGTGATCCAATATCATCACATAGCCTATACCATGTCAATGCCTTTATCTTCAAGGCTAAAGGGAAGACCTTCTTATTGACATCATCCTCAGGCATACCTGCAAGCTTAAATAATCCACAAACTTCATCCACATAGATTATGTGCAGATCAGGATGTAATGTTCCATCTCTTGCATAAGGATTAGCTAGCAGTTTATCTATCATACCGAAAGGAATTTCATAATAAATATTTTCTGTAGGTGTAGTAGATTGGGGAGCAACTCTTTGCTCTTCCGGTCGAGGTGAAGATACCCCGAACAAGCCCCTCAAAGGATTATTTTCCATAGTAACAAGTGGCAGTAAATTTCAGCACACTATATAAATGTTTCCTTACCAAAGGCGCTTCACTCCCCGGCAACAGCCCCAGAAAAGAGTCTTGATGACCCACAAGTATAGGGGATCTATCGTAGTCCTTTCGATCAGTAAGAGTGTCGAACCCAACGAGGAGCAGAAGAAAACGACACGCGGTTTTCAGCTATGTATTCTCTGCAAGCACTGAAATTATCATTAACAAATATTTTGTGATAAGGTAATGTCGGATTCTGGGCTCCGCAGACCCTGTGTAGATTCGAACTCTGGGGTGCGTGTGAAGAGCTTAACCTCCCTAGTCTGCCTACTCGTCGCTCTCATGGCCTAGCTCGATGAACTGGAAGGAAACGTGATAAGGAAGTTTACCCAGGTTCGGGCCACCTTGCAGTGTAAAACCCTACTCCTGCTTTGTGGTGGATTACCCTTGAGGTGGGTTGAGCATGAAAAGTACAGTGGAAGAACAACCTCAGGAGGTGTGTTCGTGAGCTGGTGAGGGAAAGGATGTTCCAAATGATCCCTCCCCTTGTATGGTGGTGGCTAGGCTATTCTTATAGTGGCCTTGGTCCTCTTCCCCCAAAATATAGGCGGCAAGGGATCCCACAACGGCCAAATTCGACGGGAGACAACTGGTCCATCTTATCATGATGAAAGATGGTCTTTGCCTACAAAAAGCTTCTGGTCATGACGCCATGGTGGACCTGTTCAAGAATTCATCCGATTAACCAGTTAACTTGCCGATTAATCCCTACTCATAGGGTCACCGATAAACTAATAAATTGTCTGATTAATTGATTAAATGGACGATTAACTTGCCGATTAGCCTATTAATCCCCTACTCGCCAGCCAACCGAGCAGTTACCAGTTAACTATTTCCTCAACAATGCATGGTGGGCTCGTTGATGACCTCCGTCCTGGCAGTCTTGGTCTTGTTGCATGGAAATGGAAACCTTTGGCCGTTTCCTCGGGACTCCGCGCATGCGCTTGCCTACTTAGCACCAAAGAGGAAACTGTTGTACTGTGCTCACTGGCGCCCGCCTAGCCTTGGTCGTCATGGCTTGCATCATCTAAACCTCACGAGGTGGAGGCTTGCATATAGATCTTCGCTGCTCAGGAGCCAGCCTGAGGAGGCCGCTCCTTCTGGAGGTCTTGGTGTCGTCTGCCTCGTGAGGCTTGGCCCCTCGCGAGGGTCTTGTGTTGCTGGTGATGAAGGTGTGCCATACCAGGCCGTTGGTGGAGCCACGCCGTGGGCCGTAGGTAGGCAAGTCTGGGTACCCCCATTCCCAGAACGCCAACAGTAGCCCCTGGGCCCAAGGTGCGCTCGGACTTGGCTTGGAGGCGAAGCCAAGGGGCAAGGGCGGAGCACCACAGGCCCTAATCGCCTGCGGCCTCGATCGACGCATGGCACTTGATGGGACGTGGGCGTCTCCGCTTCCCCACATTGCTTCGGCTACCATTCGACTTGATTAGAGCATGTTGCATGAAGAAAGTTCATCATTACCAGGGGTCGTGGAGCCCGGCGGTTGGCTTCCCTCTGGCCATAAATGGGGAGAGGGGTGGAGCCCCCCTCGCTCATCTTCGTCTTCTTGCTCCTTGCTCCTTTTTCTTCTTTGTCTCGCCGTCTTGCCGTAGCATCCATGGCGCCAATCAGGAGGTTTTCCGCGGTGGAGAAGGAGGGGCCCGGGCTTCTCCCGCTGAAGAAAAGGCTCGGTCGCTCTCGCAATGCTGGCGAGGGTCAGGATGTAACGCGGCCTTGGTACGAGCGGCCTCCTCCTGGCTTCCCAATCCCCATGTACGCTCGCGCGCAGAACCCTGGGCAAGAGGGCACCACTCAGTGCCGCCCGGGCCAGGATCATGAGGGACGGGCTGTGGTGGCACGACCAGCTGGCCCGCGAATCCACGCTGAAGGCACATCGTGCGAGGTCGTGGTGTGGGTGGCAATGCCACCGTGCACGTGGATCCGGTTCCCGAGGTCCTTCGTTGAGGAGATGCGGGTGAGGGGGCTTCTCGAGTTGTGGCTGCAACATGCCAGGTGCTATAGCCAAGCCACAGAGGCGAAGGTCGAGGTCGTCCCCCCAGACGACGTCTTCATGACTCGAGGATGGGGCGAGATCGCCCGTGCCTGCTATCCGGACGGGGCCCTTTCCATCCACTTCAAGTATGACGGGGCCTCTACGCTTTTCTTCAAGGTCTTCGACAAAGACGGCCGACACCTGGAGTGCTGCTCCGGAAGAGGCGATCCACGCGGCGCGGGCGCGGATGCTGAACTTGCCCTTGGCCTTGCTAGTGGCTCCTCCAGCAGCAACGGCGATAACCCGGAGTCCAGCGACTCTTCTGAGTCTAGCGACTCTCCTGAGTCTAGTCACTCTCCAGAGTCCAGTGACGATAGCTACGTGCCGCCGAGCTCTCTCCATGCCAGGAGTGCAGTAGCGTCCGTTCGGCCTCATCGGTGACGCCCTCCAGCCGGGGTTCTCCCGGATCTTCCTTTGCATTCCCTGTGCAGAATTATGACGAGCTCCATGAGGGTATGTAAGAAATTGTGACGCTTTGGCTTAAATATTATCCTTCCTAGTTTGATGTCGGAATTACGTATCTTGCTTCGGCATGGTGTTCCTTTTTGTTTTCACGGTAGCTTAGTGCTCTACACTGACAGGACCCAGTCCCTAGGTAGGCTCCAGTCGTCGCTGGTATGCCAGGACGCGATGCCGTGGTCAAGGCCAGGAGGTGAGCGGCCCGTGGTCTAGTAAGATCCCCTGATCCGTGATGCTCAGGAGGTCCCCTTTAGCGTGCAAGCAGCTCCCTGAAGGCCGAAAAGGATAACAACATTGCCCGAACAAGATCGTGTGAGTCAAAATACGGGGTCATGAGGTTCCTGCTACCATGCACTGGGTAACTTATCTTGGCGAGCTTGCGGTGATTCCCTTACGCGGCGCACGATTGTGCCTTAGCGGTGGCACTTCTAGGTAGATCTCACGCTTACCCCCTTTTTCTCGCTCATCTAGATGCTCTACGTTCTCAGGTCCCGACCCTCGAGCAAGGCTCAACCGCCGCTAGTATGCCAGGTCGCGATGCTGTGGTCAACGCCAGGGGGTAAGGGCTCGAGAGCCAGTAGGAGCCCCTAAGGCGTGATCCTCGGGAGCCCCCCTTTAACATGCACATGAATTGCGTGAAAAAGGGAGTGGCGGTGATGCCGCTCGTAGTCTGGCTCCAGAGGTTCCAGTGAGTTAGTCCAAAGAGGAGAACGTAATATATAACGGCGCTTGCTGTCCTGCAAGAATATGAAGGCACTGAGGATCTGGTGAGGTGAAGTGCGCGGGCAGGCCGCGAGCCAGAGCTCAATCTCTCAGGTTTATCAGCGTTGTAGGGATAACCCGAGCACAAGCATCGTGCCAGCATAGTAGACCCGTTGCGGGATGAGCAAGTGGCAGGTGAGCAACACGTGGAGGCCGCGAAGGGTGACGAGGCACTGGACAGGCAGGTGATAATCATAAGGCACTCAGGGAAGAGGGAAAATCTAGTTCTGATAGGTGCAAAGAACGATACACACCGCAGGGATGAACCCACGCGCTTAGGGACGATGCAGCCCGAGGGGTGCCCCAACTGAAAAAACCAAAAAATGTCACGTGGCACCGTTGCTAAAGAAGTGTTGAGGTAGCTGAAGACACGCGCTGCAGAAGTCGCTCCTCACGAGCCGCCCAGGTCCTGAACCTCGCCAGGCTCTAGAGGTCCAGGAGGCTTGGGAGGATCCATCGCCATCTCCGACAGGATCACCTGGTGGCTGGCCTCATGAACTGCTAGGATGCCTCGCATGTGGTGCTGGTGTACGACAGCCCTATTCAGCAAATCGAAAGGCATGCAAACGTAGCTGTGAGGTGGGCCCTCCACTGGCCAACATGAGACGGCGAGAAGAGCTCTTGAGACGCGACTCTGTTGAGCCCTGGGATGTTGACGCAGGCGCGCAACTCGCTGCCCTCACCAAGGAGGCAGCTGCGCTAGATGGTGCGGGGCGACCACTACAAGAAATATGTCAACTAGTGACCTTCTGTCAGTGACCCTGGAAGAATTGGTCGTAAATTTGTGACCATTTTAGACCAATTGGTCAAAAGTTGTTCAGGGGGCTCTAAACCCTAACCCATAACGACCATTCTGGTCAGAAAGGTCGTAATTTCATTAGAGGAAATGGTCGTAAAGAAGACAACCCTGGTTCGTGCCTCATTTCTAGCAAATTACGACCAATATGAATGGTCGTTACACTTGAGTTTTAATGCAGTTGTATGATTAGGCGGCCACCTCAGCAGTCTCGCCTATGTGGAGTGCTTAGTTGTCATTTTCACTTACATGTGTATATTCAACGAGAGCTCGTTTACAGGAGGGACCCACTTGACAGGTGGGATTGAGCCCTAAATTTGTTAGTAAAAACGATGCGCGAGGGGGGACTCAAACCCACGACCTCGCGTTGTTTAACTTGTTCGCTACCACTGGGCTAGAGAGTGATTGCTGCCCATCTAGCAGAATGGCTCTGTATATTATATAAAACAGCGGTTGTATCTTGCCAAATCAAAGTCATTGACAAGTGGGACCTATTCCCAGGATTGGACAGAGACAACACTTAGCCAATAATTTCTAGGTCTTCCGACCAGGCGCCGGTGGGCTGCGGGCAGGGGCGTGGTCGGCGGATGAGGGAGGGGCCGGCGGCCGAAGCGACCAGCAAGGGCGGGGGCGACCGGCGGTAGGGGCAGGAACGGACTCGCCGCAGTTGACCTCGCCCACGGCCTCGCCGCAGGTGACCTTGCCCACGGCCTCGCCGCTCGCCTTGTCCATGACAGGAAATCGACAGGGGCGGGGGCGGGGCCGGCAGTGGAAGCAACCGGTGAGGGTGGAGGCGGGGCTGGCTGCCAAAGCGACCAGTAGGGGCGTGAGCTACCTACAGTGGTGGGGGTGGGTGTAGGAACGACGCCCACGCAAGGAGAGGCTCGCCGAGCATGGGGGACTGGCCGCCACCGCAAGCAGACCTCGCCCACGTATGCACTCCTCTCCTCCCCACTCTCCTCTCCCCCTCTCCTCTCTGTTGATGTCATTCATTTGATGTAGATCTGTTAGGAGAATCTCCACACACACACACACACACACACTGATTTTATGTAGGTTTGTTGTAAGCTTGGAAAAATCTCTTGGAAATGGCATTGATGAATTTGCTAGAGATTGTGAAGAGAATTTCTGTTGATGAAATTGTTAGGAGAATTGTTGTTGATGAAATTATTAAGAATTCTATTGGAATTTAGTCAATTCATAGTGGTGAATTATGTTGTCAGCTATCAATAGAACAGAGTTCTCTGTTTTATTTTGTCCAAGAGTAAATTGCGTTGATGAAATTGATGTTGTTCTTTCCGTGAAACATGATCCTGAAATTGCTGTTGCTCTCTGTTCTAAATTCCTAATTTATTTTGTCCATGAGTAAATAATGAATGCTGAGTAAATAGGATCCTGATCCATTTGACTGATTCATGCCATGAGTAAATATTGAATGCTGATTTATTTTGTCCACCAAGTTGGACTAAAGTAGTGAGAAATTGGAAATAGCTGAATGTTGTGGTTAGGGAGTTAGCATATAAAGTTGAGTGCCATTACTTCCATCCATTTTCATTAATTAATGTTGATGCACTTAAATTGATTTGCTAAGTTGCAACAATTTGTTGTCTTTGGCAGATGGACAGAAGCTAGATTAGAGAAGGAGTTAGAAAGTTTTCGAAAGAACATATGAAAGGAGTTGATGATTTCATGGAATTTGTTTGGGCAAATTTTGCCAACGATGCTCACATTCTTTGCCCATGCTGCGAATGCCTCAACCGTCCAAGAATGGCTCAAGGAAGAGTGGAAGCTCATCTGCTTCTTAATGGGATGTCCAGCACATATGATAGATGGATATATCATGGAGAACCTTTAGACAGTCAACCTCAACATTTTGAAGCTGATACAGAGGCCCCTCATATGATGGGTGGTGGTGATGCTGGCATTGATTTCATGGAAAAGGTTTTGCGAGATAATGTTGTTTTGGAGGAAGAGGATAGGCATGAAGATGTTAGGATTCCTGACCTATTGAAGGATTTGTACGATGCTGAAGATCATGCTGATGGACAGAAGTCGTTGTTTGCTGAGGTGTTAGAGGAGGCGAAGCACGCAGCTCATGAAGGGGGTAAATTTTCAAGATTTACCTTCACCGTGAAGTTACTCCACATAAAGTCTTTCTACCAGATAAGCAATGCCGCATTCAACGCAATACTCCGTCTTTTGAGCTTGCAATTCCATGATAGTTGTGTTCCCAGATCTTATGATGAAGCATTGAGCATAATCCGCAGGCTGGGGTTAGGTTATGTGTCAATACATGTGTTCCCAAATAACTGTGTCTTGTTTCGGAAGGATTTAGCAAAGCATGACAACTGTCCAAAATGCAATGCATCTAGGTGGAAAGATGCTGATGGGAAGAAGTCAATACCAGAGAAGGTACTGAGGCACTTTCCGTTGATACCAAGGCTGCAGCGGATGTTCATCTCGAAGAAATCATTGCATGAGGTACAGTGGCACAAGCTGAAGCGGCAACCTGTGGACAATGAGCTGAGCCATCCAGCGGATGGAGCGGCATGGAAAGAGTTTGACCGTATACATTTAGATTTTTCTGCAGATCCAAGGAACATAAAACTTCGCATTGCCACAGATGGGTTTAATCCGTTTGGGAACATGAGCACGTCTTATAGCATGTGGCCAGTTTTTGTGGTGCCGTACAACCTGCCACCATGGGCATGGATGGATCAGTCCAACTTCATGATGTCATTGCTTATCCCGGGTCCAGAGTCTCCAGGAAAGGATTTTGATGTCTTTATGGAGCCCCTCGTAGAAGAACTGCTCCAGCTCTGGACTGGTCTACCTACATACGATGCCTTGAGTCCGGAAGAAAAGTTCAATCTATGTGCTGCAACCATATGGTCCATCCATGATTTCCAGGCTCTGCACACTCTGTCTGGGAGGATCACAGCGGGTTATCAAGCTTCTGTCCATTGTGACAAAGACCCTTTCTCAAAGAGAATAAGGAGCAAGATCTGCTATATTGGGCACCTCCGCTTTCTTCCCCAAAACCATCGATGGAGAAGAAGCAAAGATTTTAATGGTGAGAATTAAACCCGTGACAAGCCAGATGAATTCACTAAAGAAGAGCTGGAGCAGCAACCTGAAAAGGTGAAAGATGTGAGACTAGGAAAGCTGGCGAAGAAAAGAAAGCATGAGGAAGGTCAATGTTGGGACCGGAGGTCTTGTTTGTGGGACCTGCCATACTGGGCAGATCTGAAATTAAGGCATAATCTCGATGTAATGCACATTGAGAAAAACATGCGAGAATCTGCTAGGGACGTTTCTGAACATTGAAGGGAAGACAAAGGACATGGTTAGTTCTAGGCTTGATTGGAGGACATGGGCATAAGAGAAGATTTGCATCTACAACACAATGAAGATGAAGATTCATTTGAAATGCCACGAGCATGGTATACAATGAGTAAAGAACAAAAGCTTGCATTCTATGAATTCCTAAGAGCGGTGAAATTTCCAGATGGTTATGCTGCTAACCTAGCAAAGTTTGTTACATCTGATGGATTCAAGCTTTCAGTACTGAAAACCCATGATTGTCACATCCTCCTCCAAAGGATTTTACCGGCGGGCCTCCGAGGAATCATGGACAAGGATATATATGAAGCGGTTGCTGAGCTGGGAAATTTCTTTAGAGAACTGTGCTGCAAAACACTCAAGTTAACTATCCTGGAAAGACTTGAAAAAGAAATCCTAATTATTCTTTGCAAGCTCGAGAAGATTTTCCCTCCAGCTTTCTTCACCGTGATGGTCCATTTGGTGGTGCACTTACCAAAAGAGGCAATTCTTAGAGGCCCTGTGCAATACGGTTGGATGTACCCAATCGAAAGAAGGCTGCTTACTTGTAAGCGTTATGTGTGAAACATGGCAAGACTTGAAGGTTCTATTGCTGAAGCATATGTCATTGACGAGTGCTTGACTTTTTGCTCTAGATACTTTGGCGATGTGGAAACAAGATGGAACCGGCCGGGTAGAAATAGAGAGCTGTCTGATTCGCAAAGTGGTGATGTCTCTGTTTTCAACCATGGTGTGAACTTTCTTGGAGCCTCACAATACTTGGGGGCTGGTGATGAGTATGACAAGATGGTTTGGTTTGTGCTCAGCAATTGTGCCGAGGTTCTACAATATATCGAGTACATTATATCTGGTGCACTCATTATATTTTTTTGCTTGGGTTGGCAGCAGCCTAATGTTTTAATTCACATGTTTTGTTGGCATTGCAGGAAATGCAAGGAAGAGTTAAATTAGGAAGAAAGCAATATCCATGTGGATAAAAGGGTTGCCAAGGGGTTTGCTAAGTGGTTTAAGAATCATGTGAGATCTTTAGCCACATGTTTTATGTTTTCTATGTTATTCACCAATTGTTAAATACCATTGTTTGCTAAATGGTTTATTTGTGTAGATTGCAAAGTTGCATGAGGAGAAGAAGGTCAGTGATGATCTATTTGCTTTGGCATGCTTACCGGATAAGCGAGTGAGAGTGTATTCAGCATGCATTGCTGACGGTGTCCGGTACCACACCGTTGACCGCGAGGAAAAAAGGAAGACACAGAATAGTGGAATCGTCACTGAGGGGTCACATGATCGTGAGATCATTGACTTCTATGGTCAGTTGAGAAGCATCGTAGAGTTTCAGTACAACTCTAGTGGAGGCATCCTTCGCTCGGTTGTCTTATTTCACTGTGACTGGTTTGATCTTGGTAGCAAGAAGAAGAGAGACTCTTTTGTCAAATATGATGGCCACTTCAAAAGCATCAACACTGCAAGGTGCTGGTATAAGAGTGATCCCTTTATTCTAACAACACAAACAACAATGGTGTTTTATCTACCAGACACTCTTTTGCACGGAAAATGGCGAGTTGTGCAAAACTTTGAGCACAGACACTTGTGGAGTGTGACTGAAACATAAGTGGAAAAGGGCCCCGGTGATGGTGGACTAACATACCAAGATGATAACCTATGGAAGTTCCGTTGCAAGCTGATGTTGACTCTATGGAAGTTCCGGTGCAAAGCAGAGTGTGAAGGGACCGGGAACGTGTGATCGTTGGTGCTGCAATAGTTGAAGGCATCAAGAAAAGAAGAAAGGTGGTAGCCGATGGACATGAGAGCGAGGATGAGGAAAACCGGACTGATCATACTATGCTGCAATATTGTAGTGATGATGAGGAAAACAGGAGTGGGCATAGAGTCCCTTGTTTTTGTATCGACGAGGATGAGTAGCGAATGGACTAGCAAAGGTAAATACTATTACTTAATGTTCTTTGTTTTGGTATCTATGGGACTGGTGACCTGATGTGATCAATCTTCTCTCCAGGTAGAAAAATCCTTGAAGATTCTAGGAGCAAAATGATGATCCTGATGGTTGTAGCAAGATGATGATCCTGATGGTTGTAGCAAAATGATGATCCTGATGGTTGTAGCAATAGTGATGTAGTTATCCTGATTCACAGTGCTTTAAGATTCCAGCAACAAAATTGAGATGTTATGCTTGCTGTTTTGAACTGAATTGAGATGTTATTGTAGCTGTTATGCTTGCTGTCAAAATGTTGTCTTGTAATGCGAAAGATTGCAAAATGATCATACAAAAGATTTTTTGAACATCTTTAGTTCAAGTTTTGGTCAGAATGTTGTCTTGTAGTTGTTGTGATCATTTAGTAGTTGTTGTGATCATCTTGTAGTTGTTTTGGTCAGAATGTTGTCTTGTAGATGCTATTTTAACTGAATTTTGGTCAGAACTGAAGATGCTATTTTAACTGAATTTTGCTTCAACTGAACCCATTTCATTGTGAGCAAAAAAATATGCGCCAGCGGGGACTCGAACCCACGACCGTGCGCTTGTTTCACTATGTTTCTACCACTGGGCTAGGACGGGGCTATTAGTCTTCCACTCTATGCCAACCTTTTTGAATATATCAAACTAGTCAAGTATCAAGCACACACCTCACTAACAAGTGGGCCACTCGACCCACTCGCTGACAAGTGGGCCATTTTGCTATTGTACCCAAGCTACCAAAAATATGCGCATGGCCAAAAAATATGCGCGTGTGGGGGCTCGAACGCACGACTGTGCGCTTATTTCACTGTGTTTCGACCACTGGGCTAGGAAGAGGCTGTTGGTTTTGTAATCTATGCCCACCCTTTTTAACATATCAAACCAGTCATGTAGCAAACACCGAACTCGCTGATAAGTGGACCCGCTCCCTCTCTTTTCCCCACTTCTCACCACTCGACCCACTCCTCCTCTCCATCGACGGCGCCGCCCACCGCTGTCGGCTCCTTCCTCTCCCACCGCCGGCCTCCCCACCGCCGCGGGCTCCTTCCTCTCCCATCGCCGGCCTCCCCACCGCCCCCGGCTCCTTCCTCTCCCACAGCTGCCGACTCCTTCCTCTCCCACCGCTGCCTACTCCTTCCTCTCTCTCTCGAGGTATGAATCCTTCCTCTCTCTCTCCTTCCTGGTTGGATTAGTTTTCTACTACTGGTTAGATTAGGGTTCTTGCCGTCGCCTAGATTGGACTAGGTTAGATAGGGATTGGATTAGATTAGGGTTTGATTTGGTTAGGGTTTGATTGGGACTGCATTAGATTAGATTAGGTTTGGATTATATTAGGGTTTGATTAGTGGGAATTAATTCAGTTAAGGATTATGCTGTCAAGTATGCTTTGTGCCTTTTGATAAGAGTGGGAAGTATGCTGTCAAGGATTATTCAGTTAAGGATTTTTCAGTTAAGGGTTCTTGTCAAGTATTCAGTTTAGGATTCAGTTAAGGAATTAGATAAGTACAGATGTATGAGACACTTGGTATGAGCTGTAGAATGTTCTGTGCCATTTGATATGCAGCAAGTATGAGCATTATGAGGCAGTGAGACACTAGTGTGTTCTAATTTGTTTTTATTTTTGTAATGTTTTACCCGAGTGGCTAAGCACTGCTATGTAGGTGTACAAATACAATGTGATCATGCTAAGCACTGCTATGTTGGTGCTTATGTTCTGATGTGTACAAATACAATTCTATCTAGGTGTTTGTACTTCTAAGATTTTCTTGATCTCTTATTTTTTCTGTTTTGATGTTATATTCATAGAAGTTTGCATATGTGTGCATCATGTAATGTGATCATGCTAGCTCAAATGATCATAATCTATTGATGATGCATGAAGTATTTCCTTCTATAATTTTCTTCAGTCACACTGTTGTTTTGCTGTGCTTGATAAACCTGAGACTTCTTTCTATTGTAATATTGAAACTGTTGTTTTGCTGTACACTATTGGTCCATTTATAATAGATATGGTTCTGGTCAATTTATAGTAGATATGGTTCTGGTCAATTTATATTGCTGTGTTCTGGTCAATTTATAGTAGATTTTAGTGTTGTTGCTGTTGGTGGTCACCTGATGATGTTGCTATTGATGTTGATGTTGATGTGCTTGTTTTAGTGTTAGTTTACTATGCTATTGATGTTGATGTGCTTGTTTAATTTACAATGCCGCTTTTCAGATAAGTGAGATGGCTGGCTTGGAAGGTTTCGAGTTCTTCAAGATCGTAATTGAGAAATCTTGCAGTAGGCAGGTATGTTTATCATCACTCATTTCTTTATCATCACTCTGCTGTCTAGTGCTTGATTGCCACAATTAACCACTGCTTGACCCACACTGCAGAGGCTGCCTGACAAGTTTGCGAAGATGCTCGCCGGCCGTGAGCCCCACAAAGTGAAGCTGCGGGAGGCCGGCAGCGGGCTTCACAGGTTGTGGGACGTGTTGGTGGTGTTCGATGGTGAAGGCCACATGTACCTTGGGCCCGGATGGGAGCTTTTCGCCCGCGCCCATGAGCTACAGCTTGGGTACTTCCTTGTCTTCCGCTATGACGGCGACGCCATGTTCACCATGAAGATGTTCGACAACACCATGTGCCGCATGTACTACCAGCACGACGATGATGCCAGTAAGCTCTCTGCCTCTCTTCTCCCTGTCCTTTTGGCTTCCTCTACCAGCACGACGACAACACCATGTTCACACTTTGTTGCATTTGGCCAGGCAATGGGAGCAGCAGCGAGGATGACGAGGAGCAGAGCGGGGATGACGAGGAGCAGAGTGGGCAAGAAGAGGAGCAGAGCGGGGGATGACGACCTTGCTATGGTGGTGGCTGACGATGACCTTGCTATGGTGGTGGCTGACGACGACCCTGCTATGGTGGTGGCGGACGACGACCTCGGGATTGTGATGCCTGACACTGACCTCGCGATGGTGGTGCCTAACGATGACCTCGCGATGGTAGTGGCGCCGGCGATTCCACGGCTAGGCCACAGGACCATGCCAATTGTGGTAGAGGAGTACATCCGCGTTGGGATTCGCCACTCTGAGCGCATCAGGTTGATGAAGGAGGAGTGAAAATGTTAAGAAAATGAAGTGGCAATGTTAAGCATGTTAGGTTTAAGCTTGTTAGTCTAATCTGAACATGTCAATGTTAAGTATGTCAGGTTTAATTTTGTGCATGCTCATGGATGCTGCATGACAGTGTCATCTAAACATGTCAATTTCTTAACAATGAATATTTAATTTGGTAATTGATGGTAATTGAATTTTTTATGCATGCTCATGGATGAAAGATAAAATTATGGGTTTCTGTGCATGCTCATGTATGGAACAATATAAGACTCAAACCCTAGCCACGGACGACTGCCGTGACGACATCCGCCGGTTTTTGAAAACACCGTAAAAAAATTCAAAAACCGTTTTTCATTTTTTGAATGCTAAAGACATGCGTTTTTTTGTGAAGCGGCTACAAGGTAGGCATATCATCACAGAATTGACAACGGATTTGCACGGCTCAAACCCTAGCCACGGACGGCCGACGTGACGAAATTGGCCGGTTTTTGAAAACACGGTAAAAAATTCAAAAAAATGGGAGACCTCCGCGTCACATCATCAAATGTGGCCTACCAACTAGCAAAAATACTAAACTTGCAATACAGATATTTTCTTGAAAAAGTGTTCTCAAAAACGACCTACCATGAACGAAGATTCATGGCTATCAAGCCAAACTAGCAATGATATGGCCGCATCCGATGAATAGTTTCTGATAATATGCCCAAATTTGGCGCATGCCTCCATCTTGTGATGGCAAACAATGTTGCCAAAGCGAGGTTCCAACTTGTTTAACAAGAAAAACCGTTTTTCATTTTTTGAATGCTAAAGACATACGTTTTTCGTGAAGCGGCTACAAGGAGGGTCACTCCAAACGGCGCCATTCCATGTCTATCTCAAAGTAGACCCTATTTTACGGACGGTCACCAAGAAGCATGCATTCCCGACCCTCGTAGCTACTCCCGGCAATTCAGACCACCTTCGGCCGATTCAGCTGGAACCGGCTGGAATTTGAACTGCTGTTCCTCCATAGCTTGCCCATTATTTTTGCAAAAAATGCTTTTTAGCTTCACAGGTAGGCATTTCATCACAGAATTGACAACAGATTGGCACGGCTCAAACCCTATCCACGGACGGCCGCCGCGACGAAATCGGCCGGTTTTTGAAAACACCATAAAAAATTCAAAAAAAATCAAAAAAATGGGAGACCTCTGCGTCACATCATCAAATGTGGCCTACCAACTAGCAAAAATACTAAACTTGCAATACGGATGTTTTCTTGAAAAAGTGTTCTAAAAAACGACCTACCATGAACGAAGATTCATGGCTTTCAAGCCAAACTAGCAATGATATGGCCGCATCCGATGAATAGTTTCTGATAATATGCCCAAATTTGGCGCATGCCTCCGTCTTGTGATGGCAAACAATGTTGCCAAAGCGAGGTTCCAACTTGTTTAACAAGAAAAACCGTTTTTCATTTTTTGAATGCTAAAGACATGCGTTTTTCGTGAAGCGGCTACAAGGAGGGTCACCCCAAACGGCGCCATTCCATTTCTATCTCAAAGTAGACCCTATTTTACGGACGGTCGCCAAAAAGCATGCATTCCCGACCCTCATAGCTACTCCCGGCAATTCAGACCACCTTCGGCCGATTCAGTTGGAACCGGCTGGAATTTGAACTGTGGGTCCTCCATAGCTTGCCCGTTATTTTTGCCAAAAATGCTTTTTAGCTTCACAGGTAGGCATTTCATCACAGAATCGACAACAGATTGGCACGGCTCAAACCCTAGCCACGGACGGCCGCCGCGACCAAATCGGCCGGTTTTTGAAAACATCGTAAAAAATTCAAAAAAAAATCAAAAAAATGGGAGACCTCCGTGTCACATCATCAAATGTGGCCTACCAACTAGCAAAAATACTAAACTTGCAATACGGATGTTTTCTTTAGCTACTCGGTATGATTTTAACCATGATTTCTACAAAGTTTACAAAAAAAACCTATTTTTTCTGCCTTAAAACTTCTAAAAACTGGTGAAAATTTCCCTCCCACCCCACCAAAATTTCCCTCCTAGCACCAAATTTTCCCTCCCACCCCACCAAAATTTCCCACCACTTCTCTCCCACTACCATGCGGGACCCACCACCCCTCTCCCACTAAACACGCGGGATCCATCCCTCTCCGACTCCCCAAAATTTCCCCATTCCATTCCCTTCCCTCTCCCCGACGAACCCTAGCTCCCTCCCCTGCCGCCCCACTGCGCCGCCCCGCCAGACCACTCCCTCCCCTGCTCCGTGCCGCCCCACTCCCTCCCCTGCTCCGCGCAGCCCCACCCCCACTCCCTCCCTTGCTCCGTGCCGCCACGCCGCTGCACCGCCCGCCGCGCCGCGTTGCGCTGTCCTCCCCGACGACGAATCCCCTTCCCTCGATGGCTACATCGCCCACATCATCGACGGCGACGGCGGCTACATCGACTACATCAACGACGACGAATCCCCCCTCCCCTCACCCCTCCATGACGGCGGCTTCATCGACATCATCTACGGCTACATCGACCACCCTGGCTACGACTACGTCGATGACGGCGACTACATCATCTACATCATCGACGGCAGGTACGTTCCCCTCTTCCCTCGATGTTTAGATCTTCTAGGGTTCGGTAGATCTCCCTCATGGGTTCGCCTAGGGTTCATGGGGATGGATCGACGCGGGTTAGGGTTAGGATTCACGGGGTTAGGGTATATGTTGCTCTTTGGTTCATGGGGTAGGATCGATGGGGATTCATGAGGATGATCTCCCTCTAGTTCATGGGGTTAGGGTTCGCGGGTTTCATGGGGGTTTGAGTGCATAATTTCAATAGTATCAGAATGTGCTGATCGTTCACCGTTGTCGTTTCTGTGGCATCTGTGATGTGTTCCTTCTACCCATGGTTGTTAGTGTCTACTACTGAAATGTTCATGGTTCACCGTTGTCGTTTCTGTGGCATCTGTGATCTAAATTTCCTCCCTACGCATGATTTCAATTGTTTTTAAGAGTATGTGCATGTTCTCAAGGGTTTTCATGAAGAATGCATAGTTTTGACTGTGCAACATGGGTTAGCCTACATAAAGCCACTTACTTGAAATTGTTGTTGGTCTATATGGGTTGATATACCAAATCATGCATGCTTATGAGAATGTCCATAATTCTTTTTTCTGATCCATTCTTATGAGAATGTGCTACTGCACATTGATTATGATGAGTAATCTGATTTTGTATGGGGTTTGATTCATGGGGTTAGGGTTTTGTGGGGAAGTGGTTCTTTATTCTGGATTTTGTATGCTCTATTTTGATTGTGCATCCCTGTCAATGACTCTGACATGGCCTATGGCTTGATATTATTCTAGATTGTTGCTTGTTGTTTTGCGTTGTCATGTGGATGCCATGTGGCAGCTCATCCATGGCCTTGTTTGTCCTGGAGGTCATTGAGCAGCATCAGGAGGAGGAGGTTAAGCACGGCTACCACGACGCACCACCACAAAAGCAGGTTACTGTCCATCTCCATCTCCCTCTCCCTCTACTGCCAATCCTGTTATTTGTTCTTGATTATGGTCACCACTAAATCTAAAGCTCTGTAGTTGTTGTTCCCATGCTATCTACGGTTTGTAGGTTCCCATTCATGTTTTGTTTCTATCCTGTGAGCTCCTGCCATACTTTGGTTTACATATGGATGATCTAGTTCCATAGCTATGTTCCTGAGTTTGCTAAATTGGTCAGTGGCAGTGCTAATCTCTCATTGCTTCCTATGGGACTCTGTTGTTCATATAGAAAGCTTCCTGCTCACTGTACTACTAGAGTAGTTCATGTAGGTGTGATATATGCTCTCTGGGTTGGTCTAGTTAATTCATGGTGTTCATTACTAAATGATTTCGTCCATCTGCCATTTCTGTGAGCTTTATTGTATTGATTGGCTAGTTGTGTTAGTTTGTTACTTTGTGCTACTTTTATGTAATGACACCAATTAACTTAGTTGAGTTATGTACATTGCTACCCCCTGCTTTATATAGTCAAGATTTTAAGGGATGCTTCATATCTTTCCTATGTACATGCATGCTTGTTTAGTGCAATTACATGGTTTCTTAATTAATTTAACTACATCACTATATTGTTGATCCAGCAAGTTTGCCTCACATGTATTATTACTGATGCATTGCTACACCTGTGTGTGCATGCTGGTTCAAGTGCTTTCCTTTATTGATACAAGTGCATCATTCTACTTTGTCCCTGTTATATCTCATTCTTGTTTATTCTATTTTGCAAGCTATTATAGAAACGTCCAACCACCTCAAGATCATCCATGGCAAGGATGACAAGGTCAAACATGAGGCCAACTGTTGGTATGCAACTTGCTCCTTGTGGTTATACTGTCAGTTTCATAAAATCTGTGTCTTAATATGCTAAGTGAAATGTATTGCTGCAATCTGAATAAGCTGGCTTAATTATGCCTGTGTGCTGTTAGTCTTCCTTACCTGAATAACTAGGATTAAATGATAATAAAATTTCATAAGATATGTTTGGCTGTCTGTCCATGCATTCCAAACATTCACCTAATAGTTACGTTTTCTTTATCATGCAAAGAAGAGCCTCTCACCGAGTACGAGAAGGTTAGGTCTAGAAATATCATGAGGAACAATCGGATGTTCCAGTCCCTTGGCATTGGTGCAATAGCGTCGATGATTAGGAAAACAAATGGTGTACAAGAAGGTAGAAGTGATGAGGTTCAAGAAGGTAGTGGAGTTATCAATGATGACCCAGAGTACAATCCTAAGGAGGATGAAGTTATTGATGGAGAGGAAGTGGATGATGTTGTAGTGAACAAGAATGTTAAGGTGCAAACTCTGTCTTGCTTGGAGGGCTAGGGTTCTTTTATGCTATGTTATTCCTTGTGCTCACATATTTCTCTTGTGATCTAATGCTTTTTTCCGTGCTGTTTATACGAGGCACTGAAGGAATCTAGGACGAAGAGGCCTGGTGTTAAGAAGACAGTCAGCAAGAAGAAGAAGAGCTCAGAAACATCTGCTACAATGCCTCCATGAAGGGTGATGGTCCCAGCTCCAGGACAAAAAAGAGGATCCTGGAACCTGATGAACCTGCCCTTGATAGAGTCACAAGGCAGAAAGCAAAGATGGCGACTGCGACAGACCATCAGGAAAGTCTGCTGCGCATGGACTGTGAGACCTCGGTGCAAATGGGTGATGAGTTGCCGCCCATGGATGAAGGAACCACTCTCAGCATGGATGGAAGTGGCACTGTCTGCCTAGATGAAGGAGGAACCATCTGCATTGATGAAGCAGGCACTGTCCACACAGACCTCAGCCCTGTTGCACCTTCCATTGACAGGAATGTTGTCATCAATGAAGAAGAACAGCAGCTTGTGCTTCAATCAGGCAAGTTGACCTTTGCAATGCTATCTTTTACTAGTGCATTTTCCAAATTGAATGATCATGTATGCTTTTGTCGATTCCTACATTTGCCGATTTCTATTCTAATTTATGAGTTCAATTTCATTTTCAGATGCAATAACTACCAAGACTAGACTTAGAAAGGGCAAAGGGCTAGAGAGGATCACCAAGTCGCTTGGTAGCAAGGTGCCTATCCAAATTGCCGAAGGGATGAAGCATCCAGAGAAGCCTCTGCAATCAGCAAAGCTTGCTTCTGAGTATGGACTCATTGCAAGAAGCCATCTTCTGGTTCTTCCTCACTTCAAGCTATACAAAAAAATGCTAGTCTATTGGAGAACTACATTGGGAAAGTTGTTGTAAGCTACTTGTTTCATAGTTAATGTGCTATCTATTTTCTGTTACACCTATGCATGATCACTAATATTGTTCCTACCTTGTTTGCTGTCTTTGTAGGCAAATTTTGAGATGAACACGGACTCGGAGACCATCAAGACTGCGTGCAGAGATATTCTGCAGAAAAATTCAAAGAACAGACGCCATCAGATCAAGAAGAAGTATTTTGATATCGTAGCCGCAAATAAAGTCAGCATTAAGTCTCCGGTACCTGATCTGACGGATGGTGAATGGCAAGCTCTGGTGGAGATGTGGTCTACCCCAAGACACAAGGTTTGTCTCTACTTTGTTTGATGCTTTATGTTCTACACATGATATGCTAGTGCTAGATCATGCTGACAGTATGCTTTTTTGTAGGAAACCTGTGTGTCGAACAAGATGAATCGAGAAAAAGTCGTGTACAATCAGAGAACTGATTCCAGGCACTACACAGCACACATTTTTGCCACTGTGAGAACTTTTCTCTAGAGACCTTACCGTTTGATCCTCGTTGAATAACATTTCTGATTCTTGCTGAATAACATTTTGATTTTTGTTGAAAAACATTTCAGAGAGAAGAGCGTAAGGGTGCGGAGCTGTCTACGATTGAATTGTTTAAGGACACCCACAATAGCAAGAAGCATGAGTTTTCGGAGCCAGTCAAGACTTCTATAGTAAGTCACTCCATGCTTTGTCCATGCCGTGTTTGATTCATAGCCAGCTTTGATGTTGTTTGATGCTTTGATGATTTGATGTTGTTTGATTCGGAGCCAGTTCCATGCTTTGATGTTGTTTGATAGTTCCATGCTTATAGTTCCATGCTAGGCTTAATGAAGATATTAGAACAGCTTAATGAAGATAGTTCCATGCTGTTTGATTCACACATGCTGTGTTCCATGCTTTGATGCTGTTTGATAGTTCAACAAAGATATCAGAACTTGTTGTAGCTATTTGTTGCGTTTTTTATGACATGATGAAATTTGATCTGAATGTTAGTCGGTAAGCCATCCTATATAGAACCACAATTCTAGGCTTAATGAAGCGATCATATTGTTCCAATTGCATGTCTCTAGGTCACTAGTCATCATCTTCTTGTATAGATTTTGTGTGCTGGTTTGGTTACTTCAAATAATCCATTTGTGTGCTGGTTTGGTTTCTCCACTAATGCCTATCATTTTCCTCCATATGCTAGCTTGAGATGGAAAAAATGAAGGACGCGCCGGTACCAGAAGGTGAAGAGACAAAGTCTACTGTTCAAATTGTCGAAGAAGTGCTGTTGAAATCTGTCAAGCAAAGCACATTGCTCACGAATGTTGGGCTCCAGACATCTAGGAACAACTCCCGCAAAGCAACTGCTGAAGTGGCTGCTCATGTTCGTGACCTTGAGCAGAAGCTGGAGAGGTCTGAGCTTCAAGCTGAACTGGTGCAAGAAGAATTGGCGGCAATCAAGATGAAGGCGGAAGAATCTGAAGCTGCACGCGACAAGGAACTTGAGCTGCTGCGCAAGAAGTCTCAAGAACAGGAAGAGAAGTTAGCCCACTTGATGGCTCTCTTTGGAGCTAAGGTAGTTTGATGGCTGTGCTGTGAACCTCTTTGTCTTTGAGCTAAGGTAGTTGTTGCATTTTGAACCTGTGAACCTGGGAGCTGAGCTGAGAGCTGTTGCATTTTGTTGTTTAAACTAGATCACATGGATCTTGTGAAGTTATGTGATCACTTGTGCACCTGGGCCTTTCTGTGAAGTTATGTGATCTTGTGAACCTGGATCACTTGCGGATCATTTTGTTTATTTTCTGTGAAGTTATGTGGATCACTCGTGCACCTGGGCTTGTGGATCACTTGTGGATCACTTGTGCACCTGGGCCTTTCTGTTTATAGTTATGCAAAACGAGAACCTGGGCTCTAAAAAGGCCAAGGCCCAAATAAGAATTAGACCAAAAAGGCTTGGGCCTAAAAAAAGAAATGAATGTAAGAAAAAATTTATAAAAGCCTGCATAACAGAAAATAAAAAGGCCAAGGCCCAAATTCGAAGTAGACTAAAAAGGCTGTGGCCCAAAACAGTAGTGGACTATAAAAAATTCGTCAGAAAAAGGCTCCATTCCCAGAAAATAAAAGGCCAAATTATTGGGCCAGGCCCATACACATAAGCAAAATAAAGAGAAAAAAATTAAATGGGCCGAATTAGTTGGCTTGGCCCATGTAGACGGCTGAAATGGACCGGGCTGATTCTATTTTACAACCTTTTCATTTGGTCGTAATTCTGCCACGTCAGCTTGCCACGGTGGATCTGACGTGGTGTGGTCGGATTGCTAGTGACCAAAATAATTGGTCGTTAATCTACGACCTTTTTTTGGTCATAAACGTCTACGACCATTACAGAAGAAAGGTCGCTATAGTCAGTTAATGACGGCCAGCTTTTGACCTTATGTTTTTGGTCACAAAAAGGTCACAAATTGAAAACAGTGACCATTCAGTGACCAATAGTGGTGGTCACAAGTTGACATATTTCTTGTAGTGGACGCTCGCCTCACACGGCTCTGGCTTCCTGAAGCTCTCAATCGCCTTGGTGATGAACTCCTCAGCGCCTGGCGCCTCGCACCCTGTGCTCTCTTCACGGAGGCCCTCGTTGAAGCATGCCTCCACATGGTGCCCGAACGCCTCCCTCGTGACGCTAGTCAGGTCAGAGGCCCTCCAGAGGAGAGCCACCGAGCCCAGCCTGAGAGGGGCACCGGGCGTGCCTTTCTATGCAAGAGGGGAAGGCACCCCATTAGTGGGCATAGGTCCTGAAGCAGAGCCACCAGATACTCCACCCTCCTAAGGTCCTTGGTGGAGCAACTGCTTCTTCTTCTTGGGGACAGCCTCAGGAGGGTAGAAATCACCATGATCATCTGGGTCCTCAACAGCCACGCCGCATCCTTCTCGTCGCATGCGCCCGTGATGATGCCGCAGCTCCCTGGCATCTTGATGACGATGTAGCCATGATGGGTTATGGCCATGAACTTGGCCAGGGCCGGATACCTCAAGGATGGCATTGTACGAGAGGCGAATGTGGGTGACGTCGAAGTGGATGCGCTCGGTGCGGTAGTTGTAGCGCTTGCGGAAGGTGACAGGGAGGCGGATCTGCCCTATCGGGGTGGTGGAGCCGTCAGTCACTCCTGAGAAAAGGCCTGGTAGGCCGAAGCTGGTCGTAGAGCACCTGGAGCCGGTTGAACATCTCGACAGAGAGAACATTGAGCCCCGCACCACCATCTATGAGTGTCTAGGTGACGAGGACGTTGCTAATGATAGGAAAGCAGATCATTGGGAGGCTGCCGGCAGTTTCCACGCACTTGAGCTGGTCAGAAGAGTCGAAGGTGATGACATACTTTGACCACCTGAGAGGACGCGTCGCCTCGAGCTTGGGGAGGGCCGCGTTCACCTCACGAGCGAATTGCTTGAAGATGCGTTGAGAGGAAGGGGCCTGAGCGCCACCTAGGATGCAAGCGATGGCACGAGACTCTTGGAAGCCCCTAGCCCCGTCGTCTTGGTGGTGGTCATCATTCCTTCTTGGCGGTGGCGGCAGCAAAGGGAGGCCAGCGTTGCTCTTGGGGCAATCCTCGCGAGGCTGATCCCTCCAGGTGCCCTCGCGAGGCTGGCCCTGCCATCGGTCCTCACGAGGCTGATCAGGCCAGTCCTCGCGGGGGTCGTGGTTGTCCCAGCGTTCTAGCGCCAAAGATGCGATTCTATCCCAATCACGTGATGAACTCATGATTGGGGCACAACCGCATTTCGAGCACATAGCAAGGTGGATAACATTACAACATACCATGTACTGAATAGATGAGAATACAAGATTAAGGCTTACACTTGCCACAAGCTACAACATGAATACAACAGTTCATCAATACATAGCCATCATCATACAGAAAAGTAGGATCCGACTATGGATGAAATCAAACGAAGAAGAAGAACGACATCCCAGGCTCCCGACCCGGAACCTAACCCTTGGTCGAAGAAGAAGAAGCAGAAGAAGAACTCCAAAAGCAAGCATGCGTCGCTCTCGCATCAGATCATCACAAAAGCTGTACCTGCAACTGTTGTTGTAGTAATCTGTGAGCCACGGGGACTCAACAATCCCATCACCATGGGTATCAGGACTAGCAAATCTTAATGGGTATGGAATGGATAAGTGGTGAGGTTGCAGAAGCACTAAGCATGGTATGGTGGCTAACTTATGAGTACAAGAATAAGATGATAAACTACGCAACGGACGCAAACTAGTAATGATCAAGAAGTGCTCTTGAACTACTTACGTTCAAACATAACCCAACCATGTTCTCTTCTCGAACTCACTTGAAAAGAGACGGTCATGGGTACACACACGGTTGGTGTATTTTAATTGAGTTTAGTTCAAGTCCACTACAATCAGATATTAACAAATTCCCATCTGCCACATAACCGTGGGCACGGCTCTCGAAAGTTTAAACCCTGCAGGGGTGTCCCAACTTAGCCCATGACAAGCTCACGATCCGCGGAGACAATCCTCCATCTCCGGACCCTCCATTCAGACTCGGAATCCTGGTGCACAAGACATTTTGACAATGGTAAAACAAGTCCAGCAAGACCTCCCAACGTGCCGACACCTTGATAGTAGCCACGCGTATCTCGTCTCAGGCCACGATGGATGAGCTAAGCGTACAGGTACCAGATACCCCAAGTTGCCAAGAGGAGGTCCCGCACGGTGCTCTAGTTTGGGGCCAACGCCATCGACACTGGCCCCCCTGTATGTAGAAAAGAATCCTCGGGTTCATGACGCCCTATACCAATTAATTATTTAGATCAATATTATTACGGAAAATGTTAAAACCAATGTTGGGCCTTGCTATAAGATTTTTATTCAAAGCAAACTTTCAAGGGGGCCCATAAACCCTTACCGTGTTAGGGACACAAAATCAAGGAACATAACACCGGTATGACGGAAACTAGGGCGGCATGAGTGGAACAAAACACCAGGCAAAAGGCCGAGCCTTCCAACCATTACCAAGTATATATATGCATTAATTAAATAAGAGATATTGTGATATCCCAAGATATCCATGATATCCATGTCCCAACATGGAACAACCTACAACTGCACCTGCAACTAGCAACACTATAAGAGGGGCTGAGCAAAGCGGTAACATAGCCAAACAACGGTTTGCTAGGATGGTGGAAAAGGTTAGAGGCTTATCATGGCAATTTGGGAGGCTTGATAAACAAGTGGTAGGTTGCGCAACATAGCGATAGCATCGAGACAACTAGCATACCAAAGATAGTAGTGAGATCCAAGGTGACGGTCATCTTGACTGAAATCCCGCTAGGAAGAAGACCGTGTCCAAGTAGACGAATCAACGAAGTCGAATGAATCCTCACAATCGCAACGAAACCGGAACTATGGAGAAGAAGCACAACCGAAAAGAAGCAAACAACACGGTAAACCAACAAGCATAAACATGGCATGATGCGCAACCAAGTATGATGCATGTCCAGTTTAATGAGCCATGGCATGGCAAAGTGCAACAAACAGTACTACAAGTTAAGTGGAGCTGAATATGCAACTCGCTGCATATTGACAAAATACCACATTCAATCATTTAGTTCGCTCTCGTTTATGCTACACATCAATATTAAATGTTGGTTAACATGGCAAGAGGTGAAGTACAATAAAACTATCTATTTAGGCAATTTTAAATGAGGCCGGAACAACAAACAACAAATCCGGAAAATCCCCATATGCATATTTCGAATTTGGTACTGTTCTGCCCTAAACCATATTTTATTGTTGTTAAATAGGAAAATAAAGTGCACCGATTTAATCTATGCATTTTTCTATCCCATTTACATATAAATTTTATTTAATTCGGAGCTACGGTTAATTAGTTATGAAATATATCATTTTAGCAAGTCATTTATGCAAATTAAATCAAACAGCATGTTTAAACATTTTAAACATGGATGAAAGTTGCAAATTATGAAACTAGATGAAATTCTAAGCATTTTACATGTTTAAAACATTTTAATCTGATGCACGGTTGTTGAGTTATTATATGCATGAACAATGAGGGTTTTTCTGTACAACTGCAATTCCCTGGATAATTGGAAACTTCGTCCTAGAAGGAAAACAAAACATCATGGGCCGAAACTGGGGTGGACTGGGCGCAAGTCTGTGGGTGGCTCACCATGGGCCAAGCCCAGATCGATGGAGAAGCCTGACGGGCGAGCGGGGACGAGGTGAGGAGGCGCTCGGGCGCCTGCGTGTTGGATCCAGGGCTCGAGGAGCTCCTTTCCTTGGTGCTTGACATGCACGGGAGGGGGGAACTCGGGGAAGAAGCTGGCGGCGGGCGTTGCTAGAGAGGTCGAGGCTGAGAGGATCGGGTGCTACTGCGCTAGGTCCTACTGGTTCGGTCACCGGCGGGGACGAGTTGCTCATTGTCCCCTAGGGATCGAGCAAAGGAGGCTCTATTTGGTGGAATGGGTGGATCGGGAGGGATCTCGAGGAGGAAGAGGAGTGGCGGCGGGGAGGAGGATTGGATGGGACAACCGTCCGAGATTTTAGGGTTGCGGTGATTAAATAGCAGGTGGATTAGGTTAGGTGCATTTGGGCCCTCCGATTCGAATCGGACGGTCGAGAAAATTAGGCTATGGGTGTCCAAATAAGATACCAAATATATTTTATGGATGTTTGGGTATGATCCGGACCCATCGGTAACGACAGCCCGGTTCGGGTTTGGGGATGTTTCGGACGCACACAAGGGGTTTGTGCACTGTGCAGAGAGATTATGCGGCCAAACAAGAGGGACTCAAAAAACCCAGTTGTTCTTGTAACGGTCAATGAATACAAGGGGGGTCGCGGCAACTACGAATGGATACAAGCTTTATGAAAACATGATGATGCAATGGGCATGATGCCATGATGAATGCAACAACCAAATAAAACACACAGCGACAACAAAAAACATGGAAGGCATCTGGAGCGTCGGTCTCGGGGCGTTACAACTCTCCTCCACTTACAAGAGATCTCGCCCTGAGATCTAGGGATGGCATCGGAGAGAAGCGGAAGAGGAAGAGGTAAAACAAAGTTGCTTCCTTGACAAATGAGTGAAACCAGGAACCTTGAGATGTTGAACAACTTGAAAGAAAGAATACAACGAAGATGAACAAAGTTGAAAACACTCTGTTAGAAAAGAGTACCAAGGAACATTACGAGAACCTTGTAGGTTGAAAGACATAAGAAAAGCGTTACAAAAGACAAGAAGTAGATGCAAGCACTCCAGTTGTAACGAGATGTACAAGGAACGATAAAGATCAATTACAACAACACTTCAGTTGGAAATGGAAGGCATAGAATATGAACTTGGCAAAATGAAAGCACTTGGATGAGACTCCAGTTAAAAGAGGAATGATAGACAGAACACTCCGGTTAAATGGATAAGCAATAAAAGAACATGATCTTGACAAAACAAGATGATGGGTCAAAGAAATCAACATCACAATGCCTCCGGAAGAAATGAAAGAATGGAATGGAATGAATGGAGGAAAGCAAGATCTTGAAAGAGCACGCTTATAGGAAATGCTAGAACGGAGTTGTTGGATTATCAACAACGAAAGGATAAGCTTGTTGTGGGCTTATGGAAAACATCTCAAAATTATGAGGTGATAACCTGCCACTCACGGGAAAAAAGATTTGATTGAGAGCACCAAAGAGATGAAAAAATTCTTCCACCAAGATGATAAAGAGATAACTTGGATCATTGTTAAGCACCCCAATTAGCAACATTCCTCAGGGAAGGCTTTAGGTGAAATTTTTACCAAGATAACTCCAATGAAGAGATTGATGGATTTAAAATACCTCATTCTTGACAACATATGAATTATGAAACATGAAGGAAATTGTCAAAAATTACATAACACCACCTCAAAAGATAATGTAGAAAGAATTGCATTTCAAAATGCACGATGAAGAATGTTTGATCTCCTCCAACAAGGATGTTGACGAACACTAGAAGAAGGAATGAAATATTTGATGAACCACCATGTAGAGCCCTCGTGAGAACTCTGGTAATAAAAGGATGATGAGAAAGAAGTGAAGGATGAAAAGAATAAGATTGAAGCCTTGTAATGATTTACATGACGCTTCGTGCCGATATAACCACGAAGCATTGCAGCTCCAGAAAGAAAGATGAATCACTTGGAATAGTGACTTTCTTCATCATGAACAAACTACGGAAGAAGGGATTAAATGACTTGGATGAAACAAGAATAAGAATTATGTTATGCGTATCCTTCACTAATTTAAATTGATGACAAGCAATGGATTTTTCATACTACTTATTCTTCTTTCAAAGATTGAGGAGAGATATAGCGCAATCTTGGGAAAATCTTCATGATCCACCGGTAGGATTGGAAAGAACGAATGAATTGATATGATAATCAAGGAAGAGAACTCTTGAACGAACCACGGTAAGGATTGAAACGAATGATGAAAAGAGAATGACTCTCCAGAAAGCATTACGAACGCACGAAGATGATACAAGGGAACGAAGAGATCATGACCTGATTAGAGAATACTTGAACAATGCACCGGACGAATATGGAGATGAACGAAGAGGCAACAATTTAAGAATAGTTGGAGGATGAAGTTGGAAACTGGGAACCAAGAAATCTTCCAAAATGATGGCCTCTGGATGATCGAGAGACAAGCAACTCCTGAAATTCTTCGAATGGGTATGAAAAGAATTCTCATAACCGAAGACAATTACGAGGATGACATGAAGCTTGAACTACACATCTTTGGAAGAACGGGCAAGGATTTAAGAGAAACTCTTCTTCGATCTTCAAAATCCAAGAATGACGACGAGAAACACCACCATGAATTGTTGAGGCACTCCGAAACAATGAAGAATAGAAATGTAGAACCAACGATGAAAATGTTTTGAAAGCGATCTTGGAGAAGGAATATGACTGATGATAATTCATTCTTACGTCAAACTTTGAAAAAGAATTTGAGAATAACTCCAAACAAAATTAGAAGAGTCAGGTAAGATCCAAGGGAAAAGACCTGTGGGTTAGGGCCCGCTCAAAAGAACTACCGTTGGAAATGGTTGCTTGAAAGGGAGATTGCACCGGTTGAACTAAATGGCTTGAATGAGATAACAACCCCGGAATAGCTTGAATGGATTAAGAATGGAACTGCGAACCTTCTAAGATATCTTCAACACTCCAGAGCAAATGAATAGCAAGAAGTGAATGATTCATAGGTGCACCGGCATGGGAAAGCATTTGAATCAGGGAAAGGGGTATGATCAACATTGAAGCTTGAATTGAATCCACCGGAAAAGAATTTGAAGACGAAAGAATAATGAACTTGAAGCTTCCTGAGCATCTTCTTGAGAATCACTGGATAAGAACATTGAAAGAAAGGACTGAAGAGACTTCTCACAAATAAAAGGATACATGATTATGAAATCTGAATCCTTGAAGAAAAAGGGGGGGAGGGGGGGACCGAAGACAACTTGGGATGGATGAAACAAACACCGTTGAGAAAACTTAGAATTGATCTCGCGAATGTTTAAATGATCGGATCCACTTGAAGAGAAGCACGCCGGTTGGAAAAGAATTAACATGACAACCTTGATGATCAAGAAGGATTAGTATTCACATAGAAATATGAGAACACCTCTTAGGAAAGGTATGGATTCAACACTTGACATTGAAGCAACTCAAATACCACAACTCAAAACAAAACAAAGGATTTGGCTTGTAAAAGTAGCCAGAAACAAATACATAACCCATCATGCATTTGTTGGACGGATAAACCTGGGTAACTACTTGATTTTCCACCTATGAACTCCCGAAACTTTCTGCTTATGCAATCTGGTGTTGGGGATACACGGAGGCACAAATATCTCACACAACTAACAAGCCCTACGCTCCAACACATAACCAAGAAATCTTCGGAAACTGTGCACCTCAGACCTTTGAAAACATCCGCTATACTAGTTGTAGCAATACATCTGATCGCTCTCCCTAGTACTGGGTGTCGTCAAACTAATATCACCACAAAGAGTATAGAAGAATTTTTGATGTCGGTGACCTCTGGTATTCCGGAACTGAAATGATAAGCACTGTGACAAAAACACCTTGGAGCTCAACTCCCCGGGACACTGCCACAACCCCTAAATTTTTGATTGTTCCATGCTATTTTATTATCAATCTTGGATGTTTTATAATCATTTTATAGTCATTTTATATCATTCTTTGGTACTAACCTATAGACATAGTGCCCAGTGCCAGTTCCTGTTTTTACATCGCAGGAAATCAATATCAATTGGAGTCCAAATGGTACGAAACTTAACGATGATCTTTTATGGGCCAAAAGGTAGCAGATGGGCCCTGGTTGCACCTAGGGGGATGTGGCACCCCGATCCCATGGAGCAGGGGGCCTTCGTACGTCAGCCCAGGATAACACCTGACGCACGACAGGTCCATAATACAGCATCCCAGGTACAAGATTACATCATTGATGAATACAATTATCTGGCATAGCCCCAAGGCTAATAAATGATAGAGGAAGTCTGATTGAACGGTGGCGGAAGTCTTGGTTTGGAAGCATAACAACTCTGGCTGGGCTCCACAACTCACAGGACTGGCAAGGTTACGGCCTAGCACGACGGATCAAGCGAACAATACGGGTATGACCTACAAAAGTGGCATGACACGCCATGTCAGTACATTGAATGGACTTGCAAGATAGCTAAATACATACCATCCAAACAAGAAGAAAACAAAGCAAGAACCGAGCGCATGCAACACCTATCTCATATTAATTACTAAGCATGGCATGATAAAGATCAACTAAACATGAATGAAATCATAGCATCTGCTAACATGGCAATAACATGGCATATCAGATCATGCTTCTCACATGGCAAAGGCAAAACATATCATCTCAGCTCAATAATGGCATAAATTAAAATATCAATCAAAGTATGGCATAGCATCATGAAATTATGCTGAAAATAAACTACCAATAATATCCAATGCAGCCATAGCGTATTAACTTTATGCATTCATCTTCTGTTCTATCATGGTTCTTTAAATGCAATTAATAATATATTACTCATGCAATGTAACCAAACTTGTACACCGAGTCCCTCGGACTCTCTTATCAACGGGTTGCCTCACAACCGAACAGTGATCTTTCCGGCGATCACAGCCAAAGTAACTTGTGATCCTTACGGTGATCACTACCAAAATAACTTGTGATCCTTACGGCGATCACCACCAAAACATCGCCGTGACTTCTCACGACTATCTCATAGTTCAAGTCACCATATTTTTGTTATCACATATTTATTTACTCACTTAATTATTTCAGTTTATCCTCCATTTCGACCAAGATCTGATAGTGGGACCTACTACGAACTATTGCTATCGATAGCCTTATACACTCTGCAGAGGTAGCACACTGTACCCACACCACGGAACCCATGGCCTCATCATCGCATTCGGGTGGACCAACGGCATCCCGACGAAACCGATCTACTGCCACGACACTCTCCCGGCCACTCCGACCCAATCCCCAACAGGCTGGTCCTGGGTGGCCTCGTGTCTACCAAATACACCCCGACCACCGTCATGGTCATCTCCCACTCGGGGACACTCCCACTCGGGGACTGGTACCAAAAATCTCAAAAAAACGAGCACACAAGCTTATGTCCGCATACCTGATCAGGGTAAGCACGCCCATAACCTTCCCTAGTTGGAGGCACCGACGAGAGGTCACAACAATAGCTTGCATTAAGGCCCCCCATAAGGCAAATGTGGCTGCACTGAAAAAGTTCGATTTGGCGGCACTATGACTCGATCCCAGCGATGACGGAGGAGGTTTGTCATTATTAAGTCATTTTATTTCCTTCTCCATCATCATGAACATATTTAACATGAGTGCAACATGCCGCATACAAATGCATGAACAAAATATTGAATTTCTCAAGTGCACAACCATAGCATAAAGAACGTGACAATAGCATATCAACGGTGCATATAAAATTCACAGAACATTTTATAACGATGACATGCAAATATAGTAGAGTAGTGACATGGCATTATTAATAACAGCATTTTAATTAAAATGGCAAAAGATATCATGAAAACATAAGCATTCATGATAAGCATAAAGAAATAACTGCCGATGAAAACGATATGAAACAACTGCAACTACACACACAAGGTGCAAGCAAAGTCAACATGCACATTCGGGGCTCATTATAAGAGGTTGGCTTGCCTGGGGGTCGACAAATACTCTGGGAAGAAGTGGGAAACGATCGTGGAAAGATTTGCCGGAAATAGTTCTCTCTCAAAGGAGGCTGTTTACGGGCAAGGGCAAAATGGTCATTTTCACTGGGTGAAAACATTATGAATATGACACCAACGGAAAGAGCTCGACGAACAGAGAATGTGAGCACTGGAATCACCTGATTCGGAGTTACGGGTTAAAAGATACGGGCGTTTAAAGCTCAGGGACTAGTCTATAAAAATATTTCTCTGGAATCACCTGATTCGGAGTTACGGGTTAAAAGATACGGGCGTTTAAAGCTCAGGGACTAGTCTATAAAAATATTTCTACAAACAGGTCCCTGGTAGTTTAAACAGAGCGTGTCTTTTCTGAGATTATGTTTTCCAGAGAGGAAAACGTATTTCCGGCCGAAGCAGAGGAAGAATACGCTTTCAGTGAATGAAAGCGTGCTTCGCAGAATACGCTTTCGCGTGAGGGAGACGGCTTCGTGGCGGGGCGCCGCCACTTATCCACGTGGCCGACTGGGCCACGCCCTTCTCTTGCAGACAAGTGGGGCCGTGCGAGGAGGGGCCCGCCTGGCCTGGCATCTTCAACCTCCCGGTCCGGAGAGAGTGAGGCTGACGGAGGCGTTCGCCCCGACGGCGATCGCCGGCGTGTCCGGCCACCTCTCGAGGCGCACGACCTACCCAGGATATCAGGGCTACGAGGCACATCGGGTGAGGGTGGTTGCGGCCGCCGACAAGCACTGTAGAGGAAGCAGCAAAGCCCGCGGAGGAGAAGAGGGTTCGGTCGTCGGCGAGGTGGTGGCTACGATGGAGGAGAGGAGGGGTTGAGGCCACGGGGAGACTCACTGGACCCTAGGGAGGGCAGTGGTGGAGGTGGAACGGCGAGAGGGGGGGCGGCATCGCTGGAATCGAGTGAAGCCCGAGGTGGCGGTCATGGTGGCGATGGGATCAGAGAGAGGCTCCGGGGATGAGAGGAGGGGATGGGGAGGCGTTGTGGCCGCGGACGAGCCCGAGGGCTCTACTTATAGCCGCGGGGGAGCTCGGGAAGGGGGGGCGAGGTGGCACGCGTTAGGCGACGTGTCCGTGCGCCGGCAAGGGCGCAGGCACGGCCAAGGCTCATGGGGAAGCACGGGAAGGCGACGAGGGGGATCAAGAGGAACGCCAGAGGGTCACGTAGACGAGGAAGGCGTGCGGACGAATGGAGGAAGAGGACATCGGCGAGGAAGACGATGAGGCACAGGAGCACACTATTCGGGTCGTTGGCACGGCTCGCCGGAGAAGAAAACAAAGGCGGGCAGTGGTCCAGTGGGAAGCCGACATCGAGGGGGAACTATTGGGCATTGATGGCGAGACTAGAGGCGGTCGGGGTAGCGATGCCGACGACCACAACGGCTAGACCACCGTTTTGGCTGGTTACACGTGTGGTCACCACTGGCATGGCGCGCTCTGGGGTTTCTACTGAAGTAAGTTTATGTCTACCGCGTAGTCCTTCCAGCGTGGAGTGTTACCATAGTAAGTAGAAGGGCAGAGACAAACGGAGCTGGGTAAAACAAGCTCCACAAGTTTGATGTTGCAAATTTGGCAACACCCTAGAGATTAAACTAGAGGGGGTAAAAGGTAGATAAGTTGTCTGGGAGGCTTAGGGTAGAAAGGACTACGGTCCTGGGAGTTTTGAGGTAAAATGGACAACTATTTACCATAGTTGCTGGACAACCACCAAAACTAACCCAAAAACTGAATCATGGTGAAGCACTCACTAGGAGTGATGGATTAGGCTATAACTTGGCAAAGACTGATGATTTGAACATATCATGATGCTATAAAAAGTTCATACCAAATGGACTCACCAAAATGGTACTTCCTTCCCAGCTATCAATTCTGTCGAAAAACTTCATAAAAATCCTCAGGGCAAATGGCTTGATGAAATGAGCCACAATCTTGTGGAGATAGGTTATATGGATATGAGAAGGCCTGGGAAAATTATCAGCCACAATGGAGCAAGATAAAATACACTTGCTTCACAAACTGAAAATGTGGACAGAAACAAAGAATTGCTCCTGTGCTCACATAGTTCAATGAAATGAACTGAATTTGGGTGGAGGCTAATGATTTGAGATAATAGAGAGGATGGAAAAGTTTCATCCCATTTGGAAACACTATGAAGGTGCTTCCTTCACAAACTTGTGTTCTGGTCAGAAACTTTGAAAAATTGCACAGGGAGCTAGGATGAATGGATTGATCTCATCTTTGGTATCCATGGGTTATGTAACAATGTTAAAACACCCTGCCAAATTGCAGCTTAATTGGTCTTAGGAATAAAGAACTTCCTTTGCAAAATTTCAGAGAAGGCAGAAACTTGCATTGGATCATGTGCCAAATTTTGAACTGTGGAATCATGAGATGAGGATGGAACTAGTGATTATATAGCAAGGACAAGCTCCACAAATTGTGTGGGAATTTTCCCTGCTATAAAAATAGTAATTCCTTTGGAAACTGGCAGAAGTGCAATATTGTCTTAAAAGAGGAAAAGGCAATTTCCCTTATTTAATTATGGCCAGTATCTTTACTAGAGCTTGGATTTGGCATAAGAATGAACTCCACCAATTATCATGAATTTAGGAGATGGCCAGCTATGCCTTTGGATTTTATTCCTCAGAAAGGCAAGAAAAGGAATAAATCATAATTCAAAAATATTGCATTGGACTTAGCAATATTTTTGCATATCCAAGGTTCAGAAAGATAGGGTGATCTCTGGGAACAATTGGGAGGATCAACAGAGCAAGGTAAATGATGGATCCTTTGTAATCACAAGGGCCACATTCAAATTCCAAAAATTTGGAATTAGGATTTGAGAGGATTTTGAGTTGATGCAAATGAGGTCTTGCCCACTGAAAAAAAGACATGAGCAAGGTTTTGAAAGGTTGGAAATGACAAAATTTCCCAGAGTCGTCCAGCAAACTCAGGAGAAAATTTTGAAAATGAGTTCCAGGAAGGAATAACAGCACAAAAATTGATAATCCAATTTTGGGGATGTTACAACTCTTCCCCCCTTAAAATGAATCTCGTCCTCAAGATTACTAGGGTTATAGCACAAATGAAAGAATAACCATTCCGGGGAAAAACCTCGGGGTTAATTTTTAACCCTTTGGTTAAATTCAAACGAGATAGGGGCACAGATAATTGGTACACCCGGAGAGGGATATGGCAAACCTGGGCATATTCACGGCTAGGGGCATTCGAGATCAAACTCCCGAAAAATGCTAGATGCACCAAATGAATAGTGGTTTCACCTGCTGACACGTGGGTCTAGGGCCCACTAGAAGCCTCCTTCTTCTACCTCCGGCTTGCTGCTTCTTCTTCGTCGCTGCTCCGCGTGCGGCGTAGCACAGCGCGCATCTAGCTTCTAGGGTGATGAGGACCCTAGTGCCGTAGTGCGCGGCGTGCACGGCGCCGGTGCAGCGAGCACTCACTTCGCGGGCCAGTACCTTGTCAGCACTGCTCGCGGATTCGCCTCCTGGACGCCGGTGATCGAGCGATGAGCGGTTCTCCTAGACCTCGCTCAGCGTACACCAGGGTTGGGCCATAAAAACGGCAGCACGGCTCTCCTCCAACGCACAAACACAATGCCGCTCTACTACCTCTTCGGTTTGGGCGAGATCGAGTCGAGCTCCTTCGGCGAGGAGGTGTTCCGGGTGGCGCTGCGGCTGTTCCTTGCAGCGCAGCTGGGCACGTTGATCGGCTCATCACTCCTCCTGCTGATTCTCATCAGGAATGAGCGAGCTCGGAACAACGCGCGGCTAGGTGCGGTGGCCCGAGACGCGAGAGAAGATGGCGCACTGGGTGGTCCTCCGCCACGCTTGATTCTCTGTCACTTTGCGCTGGCGGAGTAATCGTAGGCGGCGGTGAAGCGGGCTGGTGACTTGCCTGCGCCACGCAAGGCACAGAAGATGGTGGTGGTGGTGGGGTCCAGATGCAGGTGAGGTGGCTGCGCCAGCTCAAGAATCACACGGAGTAGGGAAAAATTTCATGGATAGCTCCACAAAATGTAGGTGTCGAGGTAGAATCGGAGTTGAAATCGAGGTAGTTGTACTGGTTCGAATGAAATAAGGTGGGTAGTGTTTCCCCCAGAAATGAAATTGGAAGAAAGAATTAGAGACGAGGAATTTCCAGGCGGAAATGCCTCTGCGGGGTTCTGGAGTTGAAAATCCGACACACGGGGTATGCACAGATAGATAGGGATATGTGACTTTGCATTTCCCCGAGTACTGCCCCGATGTACTCGTGGGTGAACTGGGTATGCGTGTGTTATGCAGTAATCTATACTAACAAACAGACAGCGATAAAATCATGCAACGAAAAGAATAGCAGACAAATCATTCTAAAGCGTTTTAATGCTAGTGGCTATATATATATAATCTGGGACGAGTAAATGTTGTGTTTAGTGTATGTGCTCTACTGATTAAAATCTTGTTAACTCACATTGCCAACCCTGTCAAACATCTCTGTTTGACAGAGAGACAAACCAACACAACAATCCAAAAGCAAGAAAGCATGCATAAACACATCATACGAGTTACAACAGTGCCAGCATACAACCAAGCACGAGCACTGTACATGCTAAATGAAACTACTCACTTCGGGATACAGGGTTCTATCCTCATATCAGGAATGAACTGACAGACTGGCCTACTAGCAGAAACAACTGGTTGTGCGGCTGAGATCAAGCTGAGGGCTTGCTTTGCTGGGGCTCTCTGGGAGGACGAAGACTGAGCCAATCTCCATCTTCATCATCCGAGATCACTATGGGTTGGGGTTCGGCTACCGGGGGTGTGGCTGAAATTGATCCAACCATATGCTACTGGTGGATCCATGTCAGGACCCCGATTCCAAGTCACATCGATCTAGCCGGTAACACCTCATATCACTTTGTGGCCTCACGCACGGTATTCCCATGGGTGTCGCCTTACCATGGCCCGGGACCGTTTGCGTCTTTTGGCTCACGTATATGATAGTGTCGCTAGCATCCATATGACAGTGAACCCGGGCCGACATGACTAGTCGTGAACCCAAGGTGGCACTAACCTACGGAGACATGCATACATGAATCAACATCGAGCATGTCGGTCAGCAGCGTGCGAATCCGGGCTGTAGCACTGGGCTAACAGGACTCCGGTAACCCGGGCTGTAGCAGGCTAGCAGGACTCCGGATGTCTCCGCGTGACATTTTCCCGAAGGGACAGACACAGGAACGAAGTGAATCACATGTCGGCCAGTCTAAGTTTTCCGGAGTAGCAGTGCTGGGCTAGCAGGACTCCGGTGAACCGGACTGTAGCGGACTGCTATGGCTCATGGAAGCACAAGTCTACATTTCCCCATAAGAGAGGCTACCAAGGATAAACAACTAGGTTGTCGGATCCCACACATACCAACCATGTCAAATCATACACACAATATGCTCGATATGTGTAAATACAACATGGCATCACAACAAGACTCTACGACTCAAAGTATTTATTCATTAGGCTCCGAAGAGCCAGATATTACAATCATGGGTCTCATGACCCAACATTCAGAGAATACCAGACAAAGCACATGCGGAAGCTTAACATGTCTGAGTACAGACATCTACAAATGAAAAAGGCTGAGAAGCCTGACTATCTACCAGATCCTGCCGAGGGCACAAGATCGTAGCTGAGGTATCAAGCTAAACGTCGAAGTCCACAAGGAACTACTAGCGAGACTGACGTCTCTCTGCAAAACATAAATTAAGCAAACGTGAGTACAAATGTACCCAGCAAGACTTACATCAGGACTAACTACATATGCATCGGTATCAACAGGGGGGTTGTGGAGTTTAACTGGAGCAAGCCAGCTTTGACTCAGTGGCTATCATAAACTACGATAGCAAGTAACTCTTTTGAGGTGGCGCACACGAGTCCACATATTCACCATATCAATACACCACTATGGATCCACTCTCGTCTCCCTACGAGAACACCATCCATAGCACTCACGCTTATCTTGCGCATTTTAGAGTATCCACTTTCACTTGTCTATGAACTGTTATAGGCAACCCAGAAGTCCTTTACCGCGGACATGGCTATTCGAATAGATCATTTATAACCTTGCAGGGGTGTACTTCTTCACACACGCTCTCGCCACTTACCACCATGTACACGTCGTGTATCTCGGCAACATTCAAGCAGAAGCTTGGCGAGGGAGTCGGCCATGACCTGACTAACCACACAAGTCTCTAGTCCAGGTTTATCGCCTATTCTGGTTCCATCTGCGAGGAGATCCGGCCGGAGTTTTGCTCACAGCCCCAAACGATGTGTGCAGGGTTCCTGAGACACCAAACGGGCGCCCGGTACATCGTGCCACGGTGTATCACCGCATCATAGCCCACCCCTAGGGTCAGCGCTACGCATGGCCACCAACACATATCCTATAAACACCAGAAACTAGTTGCAACTCCTAGACAGAGGACTAGGGCAGTTAATAAGTCGAGAGGGTCAATTAAGGATCCCAATGTGTGGTAGTAGCTGTTCATGGATCACAAACACAGAACTCAGTTCCTGAGAACGGTTTCAATGAGACAACCCACCATGTACTCCTACATGGCCTCTCACCGCTACCTTTACCAAATCGTGTTCACACATTTAGCTCACACACAATGGGACATGTTCATCACTATTCCAATTCATCCCCGATGAATCAGACCTGACTCAACTCTAAGCAGTAGCAGGCATGACAAACAAGCATGAATGAGTAGGCACATGAGGGCTCAAACAACTCCTACTCATGCTAGTGGGTTTCATCTATTTCCTATGGAAATGATAGGTCATGCAGAGGAAAAGGGGTTCAACTACCGCATCATGTAACAGTTGAATCATTATTGTCCTAATGCAGTAAAAGAGAGCAGGAGCGAGAGAGTGGGATTGTATCGTAATGAACAAGGGGGTTTTGCTTGCCTGGCACTTCTGAAGATGAGATAGCTCTTCATCGGTGTCATCGAACTCATCGTCGGAACATACGTCTACCGAGGGGGAACAACCACCGGCAAACATAGAAAGAACACAATCAATGCAATGCACAAAATGATGCATGATCATGACATGTCGATATGCTATGATTCGAGCTAATGCAGCTAAGAACAGAAGGGTCTGAGTTGATTTGAACCAAAGGTTCAAATTCAAATTCAAACTAAGAACTTATAAAGTGCATTATCATGTTTTGATCTAAACAGCAAGGTTAATTTGTTTAAACATGCATGGAAAAGCTACAGATGGATAGATTGGATTATTATGATCATTTTTCATATATAACTTATCTTATTCTGAGCTATAGATTATTTCCTAAGATTTTTAGAAGTTTTGGGCATTTTCTAGAAATAATAAATCATTTCTGATTTATTTAAAGTTCCAGAAAATAAATACGGCGTCAGCCTGACGTCACGACGACGTCAGCAAGTCAACATGCTGGTCTAGGTCAAACCTGACCAGGGGGGCCATTGGTCAGTGTCACAAGCTGGCTTGGGTCACTAACGGGTGGGGTCAGACAGGGGCCACGTCAGGCAGGTCAATGCTGACACGTGGGCCACGGTGATTAGTTAAAACTATAGGAATTTAAACCGTGGTTAACTAAGGGCATGGGGCCCGTGCGTCAGCGGGTCAGGGGGTAATTAAGTTGGTAATTAGTCCCTAATGATGGTACCACGTCATCACCACCGGCGTGTGAATGCCGGCAACCAAACCCGCGGCGGAGGGCACCGGGATTTTTCTACAAGGTCCGGTTTGGCGCGCGGGGAGCATCTCCGGGGAGCTGGCGGAGTGGCGCAGTGGTGGGGGCGGATGGAGCTGGGGTGGCCTGCAGAGGCACCGGCGACGAGCTTCGAGGTAGCCGGCGCTCGGTGTTGTCGGGTTCGGCGCTGCTGCTCTCAAACGAGCAAGCTAAGGTGTTGGGGGGCTCTACGGGTCACGGCCAGCACAATGGTGCACGCCCAAGACCCAATGGTCACAGGGGTTGCGCCGGCGACGAACCCGTGCGGTGGCGGCTGCTGTTAGCAAGGGGGCGGTGGCTACGGTAATCAAATGGAGGCGGCATTAGGGGGGAAATGATCGTAGCCTCACAGCAATCACGATGAGCTTGATGATGAGCTTGGGGATGTCCGGACAGAGGCGAATCGACGGACGGCGAACATCGGGGCAGAGGTTGATGACGACGGCGATGGCGGCGTTCCAGGGCCTCCCGAGATGCGTGGCTCGGTGTGGAGGACGTAGAGAACGAAAGCGGAGCTCGGGGACACGTCCATGGGAATAGGGCAGGCCGGTGGCCGTGGTGGCAGCGATTGGCGGCAACCGTGGCGTTCGGCTGTGGGAGAGAGAGCGAGACAGAGAAGGGGAGAAGAGGTGTGGGGGACCATACGGCTCCAGGAGGGTCGCGTGGCATCTCCAGAGCGTCGAGGGGGAAAGCGGCAAGCAGGAGGTGGCCGGGCGGCGGTGCACGCGCGTCGGGCACACGCCCGTCCTTCTGGCAAGGAGGAAGACGACGGGAGGAGGCCAATAGCTGGGCCACCAGGTGGGCTGGCCAGCTGGGCCGTGATAGGTAAGCCATGTAAGTCCCTTTTCTATTTTTCTAATTTTGTTATGTTTTCTATTTTTTGCAATTGGTTTTGATTTGATTTAAAACATCAAATCGTTTTTTTGAACTTTCTGTAAATTGTTATGTGGTCTCAGGAACTAGTCCAAGGTCACGGGCAACTTACAAAAATATTTGAACTTTATTTCTTATATAACAGAAATAAATTCAACTCAAATATGTCATTGATTTAAGTCAAAGGCCCAAACTAAATATTTCTGTAATTCCAAAAATATTGGTTTGAATTTTACCTCTTACTAATATTGTCACAGAGTAACAGGAACATTTCTTTGGACTCATTTGATGAGAATTAAATGTTGATTATTTTTAAAAGGTTTCTGAGGCTTTGAAAATTCCCTCAATTCAAATTTCAGAATTTAGACATGTTGATCATGCAAAGACAAGCAAAGGCTAAACTAGGGTTGTGACAACTCACCCCCACTAAACAAGAATCTCGTCTCGAGATTCAAGATGTGAGGTAAGAAGACAGAGGGGGCACAAGACCAACACAATCTTCGCGATCCAGGTTCCACCTCATAAGGTTGTTGATTCATTGCATATGTTGATCTTGACATCCTCACTTTTGAGATCTTCATCCACGCGATGACAACGAAAAGAAACTCTACTAGGATTGATCTTCTCGAAGATCGAGCTATAAAATCAACTCGCGAAATGAGATGTTGAAACATCTCGAGTTGAGACACAAAACACATCGAGAGGGATGGAAGAACAAACGACGAGGTTTGATTTGGTGGGCAACAATTCCACGCTTAGAGAGATGGTGGATGGTCTCAATGTGGCGACGAAATAATTGCCATGATCCCATAACAGGGCATCTTAGGGAAGGTGACTCGTAGAGTTATTTCCTTAAGTGGCAAAAAGAATTACTTTTGATTCATAGATCATTGAGACTCTTTATACCAACCTAAGGCAATCACATTCGATCATTGGAGTTCAAAAGAATGACATACTCGGACTAGAATGGATGATGTGGACTACCTTGTTGAAGACAACGCAATGGATGCTTTTGCTTGTCATCGGAAATGGATGGGACCAATGGTAGGACCACTTTTGAAGATGATCCTAAACAACAATTACTGAGAGGGCAGCCCATGGGGATTGGCACAATGGCGGTGCAAGCTGGGAACAAAATGTAGATGTTGGGAATGTTCCAACCATCATATCAGCCTGAGATTCAGATCTGGTTGGTGTCAGGATATTCCAGACTCATCCAGTCTAGAGAGAAAAATGAAAGATTGCAACACAAATCAACGAGATGGCGTTGCGAGACTCTCGGGAGATGAACTACGATAGCAAGCTCCAAAACATGAGCTGGTTCTGCTACATACATGTGAATAGGCTGTCCCAGACAAGCATGACAACGTTGTAGTCTTATAATAAAACACTAGCGAGTTGAGGTGGGGAACCATCAACAAGGACATCGAAGTCCTTGCATAAGTCTTGCTCTTAAGAAGAGACCTCTTCTCCTTGAACAAATCAATCAGTGGCTTGGTGTGCTAGGGATACGTATAGAATGAAGATGATCAGACTATCAGACCATAGAATACTTCGCACGTACATGACTGACTTGGGATGATTCCAAAGGAAACAAAAACAATCTTTCTCTAATTCACGGTGGCAACTTGCACCTAATGCACGTGAACTTGCAAAAAGTCACTTCTTACACCAAACATGTATTTCATGAACGGGACATGAAGATAATGCTTACAAAAGTTTCCAACACTAGCTTGATGTTCAACATGAATCATGGAGGAGACAAGATGCTTCTAATGGGCTCAATAGCAACTCATCGGAATTTCCATATCACTGGACTTCCACCATCATGTGAACACAGTGATAGCATTGGTCAGACCAAAAGATGTAATGGTGTATGCTCGAGGGATCAACCACGAGTAAGACAACATTAGGAACATCGTTGGTTCTGATTTGACTTGACGCCCATACTCAAGTCAAAGTTTTGACAAGGCAATAGATCCAACAACTGATCACGAGGACCAATCGATGGAGATATCATCTTTCTTCAACACACACACACACACAAAATAGATATCCCTTAACATGAACTAAGTCAGACAAGATTTTATCTTCCAACTCTCCAAGTTGTTGTTTGGCTTAACCAACTAACTCAGGGGGATCCAACATAGATTCTTGGAGAAAGAGTGGTTTATCGGAAAACCAACTTGATCACGAACTCAACATATCGGTCAGCGGACGACCTGATGATACTTCCGTGAAGATATCTGAAAAATCTCGAACCACCGATAAGTCTCTAAGCTCGAGAACAATCTTGATTTTCAAGGCAAGACGACATGATCAGAAGAGCAAGGGATTCAATCCTAACTCAAAGATCGAAGAGTGCACCAGAAATAAGCACAAGGTAGGACGATCAATCCTAGAATAGTGATTCAATAACCAACATGCTAAGAATGATATTAATGTCCATTAACTACCAAGCAACACGGTTGCTAGGAGTATTGATTTCACACATCATGGTTCACTTGTCGGCATTCTGGTTGCGACAACACGGCACCGAGGAATGAAAAATGATGGTAAGAAGTATCACCGCGTCAAGAATTCATGAGAGATGCTGCAATTCTCATGACAATCCTGACATAAAGGGGGTAATACTCCGAGGTAGAACAGAACAAAAGCTGGATTGGCATTTTGATTTGCGGATTACAACTACTTTGACCCAATCCTGGAGATGGATAAGGTACTGGAGTTTGTTTCTCCTAGTCATTCCGGAACAGAATGGCTTGACAGACCACAAGAATATGAGGTATCGATGAGCATGAATGCATGACATGCTCTTTACTATGAAATGATAGACGGATATCAGGATGCAACTAGAGAGAGGGACAACTCAAAGGAACATATATCTTTCTGACTTGTGGATGCATAGATTAGCATGTCGAGCAAAGCTCAAAATTTCTTCCAGATAATCCATGCAGAAAGGTAGAACTGGCATATTCACAATGTAGAATGGAGAACTCATCAAGAGCACTCTGGTTGTGATCTTTTGCTTCAAAAGAACTTCTACCATAAGTAGCTCATGGTATGTGGAAGAAGGATATACCACGGACCTCGAGGACTATCGCAAAGGTTACTAATATCCTAAAGGAACTAGCAAACACTATCAACATGAAGTAAGTGGGGTGAATCTCAGGTTCAAGAACCCAGGAATAGAATACCTACTACTACTAAATGGCATCACGGGATGCTTTCGAGAATGGTGGCCAGAATCATCACACCGGAACACAAAACATGGATGGAGTACCAGGTGGTTCTCTACGACACCTAGGGTCATAATACTAGCTCCATCTTATATGTCGAGGCAGTAGAGTACCTCAACAGACCGTTTAGTGTGCTTAATCTGGCCCGAAAGGACATCGGAAATAGGAAGATTGGATTTGCACATGCATCAGACCATTTAGAGACCTGGGATGACTCGGACAGCATAACGGCTGTAAATACTCAAAAAGATTTGAGACATCCTGCAAATTGGTGGCATAACCACTTAACATCACAATATCAAGGTTCCGAGGCCAGCTATGAACATACGGAAGTAGCAAAAACTAAACTGGGCCTTGAATCCAACAATCCTATAAGTCTATGGATTAGTAACTCATCATCCTGATAGAAAGAAGAGAAGTCCTAGTTTCTTATCCCCGTAGAAAAGATGCGGGTGACTCAGATCAGAAGGGCATAAGGTAAGGGAGTAAAAAGAGCCTTACGTTCCCTTCCACAATCAATTCCCTTATATAACTAAAGCATTTATATACTCAACTTCGAACAGTTGGGTTGGTAATCCTAGAGGCAGTCAGGCTCTGATACCAAAGCTGTCAGGACCCCGATTTCAAGTCACATCGATCTAGCCGGTAACACCTCATATCACTTTGCGGCCTCACGCACGGTATTCCCACCGGTGTCGCCTTACCATGCCCTGGGACCATTTGCGCCTTTTGGCTCACGTATATGATAGTGTCGCTAGCATCCATATGACAGAGAACCCGGGCCGACAGGACTAGTTGTGAACCCAAGGTGGCACTAACCTACGGGGCAGGCATACGTGAATCAACATCAAGCATGTCGGTCAGCAGCGTGCGAATCCAGGCTGTAGCACTGGGCTAACAGGACTCCGGTAACCTGGGCTGTAGCAGACTAGCAGGACTACGGACGTCTCCGCGTGACATTTCCCCGAAGGGACAAACACAGGAACAAAGTGAATCACATGTCGGCCAGTCTAAGTGTTTCGGAGCAGCAGTGCCGGGCTAGCAGGACTCCGGTGAACCGGGCTGTAGAGGACTGCTATGGCTCATGGAAGCACAAGACTACATTTCCCCATAAGAGAGGCTACCAAGGATAAACAACTAGGTTGTCGGATCCCACACATACCAAGCATTTCAAATCATACACACAATATGCTCGATATGTGTAAATACAACATGGCATCCCCACAAGACTCTATGACTCAAAGTATTTATTCATTAGGCTCCGAAGAGCCAAATATTACAATCATGGGTCTCATGACCCAACATTCAGAGAATACCAGACAAAGCACATGCGGAAGCTTAACATGTCTGAGTACAGACATCTACAAATGAAAAAGGCTGAGAAGCCTGACTATCTACCAGGTCCTATCGAGGGCACAAGATCGTAGCTGAGGTATAAAGCTAAATGTCGAAGTCCACACGGAACTACTAGCGATACTGACGTCTCTCTACAAAACATAAATTAAGCAAACGTGAGTACAAATGTACCCAGCAAGACTTACATCAGAACTAACTACATATGCATCGGTATCAACAGGTGGGTGGTGGAGTTTAACTTCACCAAGCCAGCTTTGACTCGGTGGCTATCTTAAACTACGACTGCAAGTAACTCTTTTGAGGTGGCGCACATGAGTCCACATATTCACCATATCAATACACCACGATGGATCCACTCTTGTCTCCCTACGAGAACGCCATCCATAGCACTCACGCTTATCTTGCGCATTTTAGAGTATCCACTTTCACTTGTCTATAAACTGTTATAGGCATCCCAGAAGTCCTTTACCGCGGACACGGCTATTTGAATAGATCATTTATAACCCTACAGGGGTGTACTTCTTCACACACGCTCTTGCCACTTACCACCATGTACACGTCGTGTATCTCGGCAACCTTCAAGCGGAAGCTTGGCGAGGGACTTGGCCACGACCTGATTAACCACACAAGTCTCTAGTCCAGATTTATCGCCTATTCGGGTTCCATCTGCGAGGAGATCCGGCCGGAGTTTCGCTCACAGCCCCAAACGATGTGTGCAGGGTTCCCGAGACACCAAACGGGTGCCCGGTACACCGTGCCATGGTGTATCACCGCATCATAGCCCACCCCTAGGGTCAGCGCTACGCACGGCTGCAAACACATATCCTATAAACACCAGAAACTAGTTGCAACTCCTAGACAGAGGACTAGGGAAGTTAATAAGTCGAGAGGGTCAATTAAGGATCCCAATGAGTGGTAGTAGCTGTTCATGGATCACAAACACAAAACTCAGTTCCTGAGAACGGTTTCAATGAGACAACCCACCATGTAATCCTACATGGCCTCTCACCGCTACCTTTACCAAATCTTGATCACACACTTAGCTCACACAAAGTAGGACATGCTCATCACTATTCCAATTCATCCCCGATGAATCGGACCTAACTCAACTCTAAGCAGTAGCAGGCATGACAAACAAGCATGAATGAGTAGGCACACGAGGGCTCAAACAACTCCTACTCATGCTAGTGGGTTTCATCTATTTACTATGGCAATGACAGGTCATGTAGAGGAAAAGGGGTTCAACTACCGTAGCATGTAACAGTTGAATCGTTGTTGTCCTAATGCAATAAAAGAGAGTAGGAGCGAGAGAGTGGGATTGTATCGGAATGAACAAGGGGGTTTTGCTTGCCTGGCACTTCTGAAGATGAGATAGCTCTTCATCGGTGTCATCGAACTCATCGTCGGAACATACGTCTACAGAGGGGGAACAACCACCGGCAAACACAGAAAGAACACAATCGATGCAACGCACAATATGATGCATGATGTAGGATCGAAAGTATGTCTAGAGGGGGGGTGATTAGACTACTTGACCAAATAAAAACTTAACCTTTTCCCAATTTTAGTTCTTGGCAGATTTTAGCTATTGTAGGACAAGTCAAGCAATCATCACACAATTCAAGCAAGCATGCAAAGAGTATATTGGCAGCGGAATGTAAAGCATGCAACTTGCAAGATTGTAAGGGGAAGGGTTTGGAGAATTCAAACGCAATTGGAGACACGGATGTTTTTCCCGTGGTTCGGATAGGTGGTGCTATCCTACATCCACGTTGATGGAGACTTCAACCCACAAAGGGTAACGGTTGCGCGAGTCCACATAGGGCTCCACCCACAAAGGGTAACGGTTGCGCGAGTCCACAAAGGGCTCCACCCACGAAGGGTCCACGAAGAAGCAACCACCCACAAAGGGTCCACGAAGAAGCAACCTTGTCTATCCCACCATGGCCATCACCCACACAAGACTTGCCTCACTAGCGGTAGATCTTCACGAAGTAGGCGATCTGCTTGCCCTTACAAACTCCTTGGTTCAACTCCACAATCTTATCGGAGGCTCCCAAGTGACACCTAGCCAATCTAGGAGACACCACTCTCCAAGAAGTAACAAATGGTGTGTAGGTAATGAACTCCTTGCTCTTGTGCTTCAAATGATAGTCTCCCCAACACTCAACTCTCTCTCGTAGGATTTGGATTTGGTGGAAAGAAGATTTGAGTGGAAAGCAACTTGGGAAGGCTAGAGATCAAGATTCATATGATAGGAATGGAATATCTTGGTCTCAACACATGAGTAGGTGGTTCTCTCTCAGAACATATGAGTTGGAATTGTGTATGTGTTCTGATTGCTCTCTCCACGAATGAAGAGGAGGTGGAGGGGTATATATAGCCTCCACACAAAATCCAACCATTACACACAGTTTTCCAATCTCGGTGGGACCGAATCAACAAACTCGGTCGGATCAGAAAGGTAAACCTAGTGACCGTTAGAGATTTTCGGTGGGACTGACATGCAACTCGGTAGGACCGATATGGTTAGGGTTTGGGCATAACGTAATCTCGGTGAGACCGATTACACAAACTCGGTGGGACCGAATTTGGTAATTAGCTAACCAGAGAGTTGGTCAGGCAAACTCGGTGGGACCGATTTGCTCTTTCGGTGAGACCGAAAAGTTACAAAAAGGAAACACTAAATTTACATTGCAATCTCGGTGGGACCGATTCGCTCTTTCGATGAGACCGCAAAGTTACGAAAGGGAAACAGAGAGTTTGCAACCCCATCTCGGTGAGACCGAGATCCCTATCGGTAGAACCGATTTGCTAGGGTTTGGCAGTGGCTTATGACAAATGAAACTCGATGGCGCCGGATAGGAAGAATCGGTAGGACCGAGTTTGGCTTTGGGTTTTGCTCATATGTGGATATGGGAAAGTAGTTGAGGGTTTTGGAGCATATCACTAAGCACATGAAGCAAGAGGCTCATTAAGCAACACCTCATCCCTCCTTGATAGTATTGGCTTTTCCTAAAGGCTCAATGTGATCTTGGATCACTAAAATGTAAAATGAAGAGTCTTGAGTTTTTGAGCTTGAGCCAATCCTTTGTCCTTAGCATTTTGAGGGTTCCACTTTCACATCCATGCCATGCCAATCATTGAGCTTTCCTGAAATAATCATCTTGGAAGAGCATTAGCTCAATGAGCTATATGTTGTTATGAATTACCAAAACCACCTAGGGATAGTTGCACTTTCAATCTCCCCCTTTTTGGTAATTGATGACAACATATAGATCAAAGCTTCGACAAATGATAATAAGCATGAAATATATCGTCGCTTTGAGAAGTATGTGACAAGTAAGAGCTCCCCCTAAATTTGTGCACATTTAAAATTTGCTTTGGACTGCAAATGCACAAAGAGTTAGAGTCATGGGTTACTCTTCCATGTCACATACATCTTGGTGGAGCGCTTAAAATGATAAGAATGAAATACATGCACTCATCACCAAGAATAGTGAATGATCACATAAGATAGATAAGATAATAGCATTCATCAAGCATTAAGTGTAGCTTATGATCAAAAACATGATCATCAATGTCTCACAAATAATGACGTAGTATCTCAAGCACTCAAAAGCAAACAAAGTTCGAAAAACCACCAAATAAAGCAAGAGAGAAAAAGGCAACACTCTCTCTCTCTCTCTCGAAGCCTATGATCTATACATTTTTCTCCCCCTTTGGCAACAAGTTACCAAAAAGTTCCTAGAAAATGCATAGTACCAGATCGACGCTCAGGCTTGATCTTCAGGTGGTGGTGGAGTCCGGATCACTCCATGGACGAAGGCTTCTGTAGACGCTGAAGTAGACGCTGGAGTTGGAGCTGAAGTAGATGCTGGAGCTGGTGGAACTGAGGCTGTGGCTGGAGCTGAGGCAGTTGCTCTTGTGTCAGGAACTGGCACTGCAGACGACCTCGGACCTCTTGGCACTCTGGCAAAGGCATCAGTTGTAGTCCTGCCTCTCCTCTCCTGCATGTCATCTTGGAGCTGCTCCACTGCAGTCTGAATCTCTGTTACCTTGACATCCAAGTCATAGAACTTTTGTTCCATGATTCTCTCTAGGCTTGCCTGGTTCTGAGTTAGGGTGGCTAGTCCTTTCTCAATCCGCAGGGTGGATGCAATCAGGTAACCAAGCTGCTCTTGTTTGGTTTTCAAGAAGTACTCAGATGCCTCCTCTTGAGTTGGCATCTTGGCAGCTTTCTCCTTTCTTACCTTCTCCTTCTTTGCTTGTGCTTGGGCAGACAATGGCTCATTCTCAGTCATGACAACTTGATTGTCCTCAAAATCTGGACGGATGGGCAGGTGTTCCTTGTCCGATAAATATATGCCTGTGCCCATCTTAGAGTTGATGAGCTCCTGAATCTGAGGGGCATATCCACAGCTCCTCTTCTGATCTGCTGCAGTCCTCTTGATAGTTTCTACTATGAGGCTCATGACCTTGAACTTCTGTGGCACATCAAAGACATGATGCAAGTTAATTGCATGGCCTCTGATCATCTTGTGATCACCTGACTTTGGCAAGAGAGTGTGCCTGAGGATCCAGTTGATGGTTGGCAAGCCTGACAGAAGGTAATGTACAGATCCAAACTTATGTGTCTCAAGAGCAGCATCTGGGATCTCCTTGTACATGTGTGCCATGGTGTTGTGATCCTTCTTCTTGTTGGCATAGACATCCAAGTCATCTTCACTCTCTTTTGGGGCATTGATCAACTTCGCCCATTCAGCAACCGTGGACTGGTACCTCGTACATTCAGACATCCAGACAATCCTTCCATCGGGGTAGAAATGAGCTGTGGAGTAGAACTGCATGATAAGCTCATCATTCCATTTTGTGAGCTTCTGAGCCACAAACTCATCGACTCCACAAGCCTTGAAACTGTCATGTACACCTGGATAGTGATCCTCATTCTCCTTGATGTAGTCCCAGTCGACCCATCTCATGTCGCACACTATGGGCTTCTTGTCAAGCAACACTGTCTCATAGAAGTCTTGATGTTCCTTTGTATGGAACCTGTAGTCCACAGCAGTCCTTCTCCTGGTGGCATATGGATCAGACTCTATCCATAGCCTCAGATCTGAGTCCTTCCTGATCTTCATGTTCTCAGCAACTGGATGAGCATCATTGTGATATGGGATTTTTTGCTTCAGCTTCCTCAAGACATGTGACTCATCATCTTCTTCTTCCATTTCAGCTTCAGGCACCGGGGCCTTGTTCTTTTCCTCAGCAGGGATGTTCCTGGTGCTCCTCTTTGGTTTTGGCTTTGGAGCTGGAGCAGCAGCCTTTGGAGCAGTCCTAGGCTTAGATGGAACAGCCCCTACCCTGATGGCATCACCCATAAGCTTCTGAGCTTTGGGTGCTGGTGCAGCATCTTCTTCCTCTTCCTCTTCAGAATCTCTCGTGATAGAGGATCTCCCAAGCACTCTGGCAGTGGTCTTCTTGACCCTCTCTTTCCTCTTCTTCTCTGCCACAACCTGCTCTTTGGGTGCAGATCTCAAAGTCTCTTGAGTGGATGCTCTGGCCTTATACATTGGAGCTCTCTTGGCAGGAACCTTTTGCTTCATGCCTGGCTTGGTGGCAGCAGCAGTGCCATATTCCTTCTTCGGGACTTTTCTCTTTGAGGTGGTTTCTTCTTCCTCAGCCACATAGTCCTCATCCTCTGACTCTCAAGTTCTTTTCTTGCTGGCCCTGCTGGCAGCTTTGGGTAAGTTGCTTGGGGTGCTCTTGCTGCCATCATCTGAGCTGCTAGAGGGACTAGTGCCCTCACTCATGTTAACCTGCTCCTCTGACTTGTTCTGGCTGTCACTCTGATCAGACATAATGCAAACACTGACAGCGGACCCTATGAATAGATATAGATGAGCTAGAGTGGATAAGCATCACAACATGTAGAGGTTTTTGAAAAAGAATGAATCAAAAACTTAGTTTTAGTTTTCCACAGAAAGCATTTCGGATCAACCGATTTGTAAACTCGATGATACCGAAGCAGCTTTTGGAACCTAAACTAGTGAACTTGGTCAGACCGAGTCACAGTTCGGTGGCACCGAGACTGCTAGGGTTTCACAAAGTCCTGAACTCGGTCACACCAATTTGCAATTCTCGGTCAGACCAAAAATTACATGTGCAATGGCCTGAGCCGAATCGGTGGTACCGAGTTCCACAACTCGGTGGGTCCGAGATGGTTTCGGCGGAAACCTAACCCTAAATTCTTAATTCACGACTAAACTATGGAGTGTTTTGACTGGATAGAATGATCTCAATCGTGGCTAGATACATGGCAAAGCAATGTGCTGGGGAATCAGAGATAGAACATCACAGTGATTGAGTTCATACCCTAGTTTGGTGATGAACTCGCTACGGCGGCAACAGCGGGGTTGATTCCCGTTGACGGTGGCGGAGACCAGCGACAGGAGGCGGCTGGCGACGAGGAAGACGATCCGGAGACCCTGGAGGCAGAGCGGGCTAAGCGCGGGTCGAGGAGGTTTGGAAAGTTTTCCAAAATTTGACCCGTGGGTATATATAGCCCGACCCTGTCGGTGTGACCGAGTGGAACAACTCGGTGGCACCGAGATTCATAACTGCAGGCGGTTACTGAAACTCGGTGTGACCGAAAAGTTCGAATCGGTTGCACCGAGGTTGAAAACCTAGATTGACTTAGTGATCTCGGTATGACCGAAATGGGTGAATCGGTCAGACCGAAATGCACAAAGAAGTTTTGGAAGTTTAAGTCTATGACGAATCGGGGACTCCGAGTGCTCCTCACACAGAGTGGTTCGAATCTGACTTGATCAAATTTTGTGATGCAGCATGAATAGAGTTTGAGACGAAGAAAAGCATAGATAGCTAGAGAAGGTTCTTAGGCATTCTTGTCCATCCACTTGGCCAAAAGAAAAGGAAACCAATCAATCAAAACAACAAGTGGATGTCCTCGAATGAGTAAATTATGCAACCAACATGCTCACACAATAAAATGGCAAATGAAATATGTGGCAAAGCATGCACAAACAATTCTAGCATCTATCAAGCAATTGGCGATGACTAGGTCATCTATATATGAGTATATTGACTTAGGAGTCAAATGAGAACATTTGATCATAGGTCATACTCATCGTTTAAGCACAAGTGGGGTTACCACTTTTACATAAAGCTTTGTTGTGTTCACACCATTAGAGTTGCTTTAGCTCAATTCTTAGAGTAAAGCTCCCCCTAGATGTGAGATCCCCCCTAAGAGGGATGAACTAACCTTGGGTTTTGTCAATGATGACTTCATGTAGGTGTTGAAGATGTGGATGCTCTAAGTTGATGTAGATCATCGGAGCTACCCTTTGGAATGAGTTGCACTTTCAATACCTACACGGGTTAGTCCCACAAGGAACAAACAAGGATATCCATAGACATAGAGTGATGCACACACAAGATGATGTCTATGAGAGAATTAGGTTACCTTGTCCCTTGTCTTACCAACAAGAGGGTTTGTGACTCCTTGAACTAGTGCAAGATGTGGAAGTTGATTGCACTTGTTCTTGCCAAAATGATAAGAGTGAAGTATGTTGGCGGAGTCACCCTCAAGAAACTCTCTAGTTCTTCTTCTTCGGGATCCACACCATCTTGATGGGAATCCTCGGAGTTGTAGTTGTACTTGATGAAGTGGAACTTGATGTAGTCTTGGGAACCCACTTGACCAAGGCCTTAGGAGCTTCTTCAAATGCATCAATTTCCTCTTGAAGCTTGTCCTTGCCTTTTTGCTTGTGGTCTTGTGGTGGAAGATCATCTTGAGCTTGTGTCCCTTTGGAAGTAGGATCATACTTCTCTTGTTGAGGAACAAACTTCGTCTTGGGGTATTGATCTTCTTCCCACTCAACTCCATTGGCATTGAACTTTCATTCAAAACCAACACCTTGATTCTTCCGGTGCCTTCCTTGCTTGCGTACAATTTCCTCGAATTGCTTACTCCGCAAGGCTCTTGTAAACACCTTTCTCTATAATTCCCTTCAATAAGCTATTTTCTTGCTCAAGTGTAACTTGGCTAAGAGAATCATTAGTGGAATCAAGAGAACTACTAGAAGCAACAACATTGGATTTAGCATGATTATTGTTACTACTAGAGAAGAATCTTTCTTGTTCTTGTTACTAGACTTGACTTGAGGCATGTAAGTGGATAAGAGTAAACGCTTGGCAATGTAAGAAGAACTTTTCTTGCGAAGATCATCATTGATTGCCTTTAAGAACTCATGCTCTTGCTCAAGGTTGAGCTTTTCAAAATGTAATTTCTCATGAGTCCTTAAAAGTTCTCGATGATCTCCTAAGATAGTTTCATGAGCTAACTTAAGAGTGTTTAGTTCTTTAGTTAGAGACTCAATCTTCTCCTTATCATTGTCATTCGTTTCATCATAGTATTCATCACTATAGTTGTCAACAAGTAACTCATCATCATCACCTAACAAGTCATCTTCATCACTATTGAAATCAACATACTCGGGGTGTGATACCTTTGGACCTTTGGCCATGAAGCATCTTCCAATTCCTTCATTTGGTGAATCAAATATTTCGTAGGAGTTGGTTGACACAAGTGCTAGTCCGACAACACCTTCATCTTGAGTATATTCTGAGTCGGAGTGATAGCTTCTCTCGGAGTCATTGTCGGAGTCGGAGCCGAATACCCATTCACCAACATGAGCTTGATGTCTTCGTTTTGTGTAGCTCCTTGATGACTTGTCCTTCCTTTCCGAATCCTTGCTTCTCCGAGGGTGTCTTCATTCATATAGATCATCCCGACTCCTTCTCTCCCTTGATGGTGATTCTTTTCTTCTACTTATTCTTTTGGGAGAATCTTCTCTTCTCTTGTGGGGAGCCGTACACTCATTGGAGTAGTGTTCGGGTCTTCCACAATTGTAGCAGTTTCGCTCTCGACTAGAAGATCTTTTGTCATTGTAGGACCTTGACTTGGAACTTCTCTCCTTGCTTCTACTCTTGTAGAACTTGTTGAAGTTCTTCACCATTAGTCTCAATTCTTCATTGAAGGTTTGTTTCTCACTTGATGATGTGGGAGCTTCACATGAGGCTTTGTAAGCACCACTTGACTTGTTATGGAGCTCCTCCTTATCCTTGAGTGACATCTCATGAGCAACAAATCTTTCAATGACTTCTGTTGGCTTGAGATCTTTGTAATTTGGCATCATTTGGATTAATGTGCATACGGTATCGTATTTTCCATCCAAGGCTCTTATGATCTTCTTGATGATGAATTTGTCGGTCATCTCTTCACTTCCTAAGCCGGCAATCTCATTTGTGATAAGAGCAAGCCTAGAGTACATTTCAGCGACACCTTCACCATCCTTCATTTTAAACTTGTCAAGTTGACTTTGAAGCACATCCAACTTGGATTCCTTGACGGAGTCGGTACCTTCATGCATGTCAATCAAAGTATCCCAAATTTCCTTTGCATTCTCAAGACGGCTGATTTTGTTGAATTCTTCGGGGCACAATCCGTTGTAGAGGATATCACAAGCTTGAGTATTGTACTGTAGCATCTTCAACTCATCTGCGGTAGCTTCACAATTCGGTTCTCTCCCATCAAAGAATTCACCTTGCAAGCCAACACACACAATAGCCCAAACGGTAGGGTTATGTCCAAGAATATGCATTTTCATCTTATGCTTCCAACTAGCAAAATTAGTACCATCAAAGTAAGGACCTCTACGGTGATAATTTCCCTCGCTAGACGCCATACTCTCCTAGGTTGTGAAACCAAGGCTATGACCACCAAAAGCCATGGAAATCAGAGCAAATGGAGACCAAGGCTCTGATACCACTTGTAGGATCGAAAGTATGTCTAGAGGGAGGGTGATTAGACTACTTGACCAAATAAAAGTCTATCCTTTTCCCAATTTTAGACTTTGGTAGATTTTAGCTATCTTAGCACAAGTCAAGCAATCTTAACAAAATTCAAGCAAGCATGCAAAGAGTCTACGAGCAGCGGAAAATAAAGCATGCAACTTGCAAGAATGTAAAGGGAAGGGTTTGGAGAATTCAAATGCAATTGGAGACACGGATGTTTTTGTCGTGGTTCCGATAGGTGGTGCTATCGTACATCCACGTTGATGGAGACTTCAACCCACGAAGGGTAACGGTTGCGCGAGTCCACGGAGGGCTCCACCCACGAAGGGTCCACGAAGAAGCAACCTTGTCTATCCCATCATGGCCATCGCCCACGAAGGACTTGCCTCACTAGCGGTAGATCTTCACGAGGTAGGCGATCTCCTTGCCCTTACAAACTCCTTGGTTCAACTCCACAATCTGTGTCGGACGATCCCAAGTGACCCCTAGCCAATCTAGGAGACACCACTCACCAAGAAGTAACAAATGGTGTGTTGATGATGAACTCCTTGCTCTTGTGCATCAAATGATAGTCTCGCCAACTCCCAACTCTCTCTCACAGGATATGGATTTGGTGGAAAGAAGATTTGAATGGAAAGCAACTTGGGGAAGGCTAGAGATCAAGATTCATATGGTGGGAATGGAATATCTTGGTCTCAACACATGAGTGGGTGGTTCTCTCTCAGAAAATATATTGGAAGTGTAGGTATGTTCTGATGGCTCTCTCCACGAATGAAGAGTGGGTGGAGGGGTATATATAGCCTCCACACAAAAACTAACCGTTACACACAATTTACCAATCTCGGTGAGACCGAATTGAGAAACTCGGTCGGACCGATTTAGCAAACCTAGTGACCGTTAGGATTTTCGGTGGGACTGAGATGCAACTCGGTAGGACCGATATGGTTAGGGTTAGGGCATAACGTAATCTTGGTGTGACCGATTACACAAACTCGGTGGGACCGATTTTGGTAATAAGCTAACCAGAGAGTTGGTCAGGTAAACTCGGTGGGACCGATCGCTCATTTCGGTGGGACCGAAATGTTACGAAAAGAGAAACAGAGAGTTTACATTGCAATCTCGGTGGGACCGATCGCTCATCTCGGTAGGACCGAAACTGTTACGAAGGGAAACAGAGAGATTACAACCCCATCTCGGTGTGACCGAGATCCCTATCGGTGAGACCGATTTGCCTAGGGTTTGTGGCAGTGGCTATGACATCTGAACTCGGTGGCGCCGGATAGAAAGAATCGGTGGGGCCGAGTTTGACTTTTGGTTTAGGTCATATGTGGATGTGGGAAGGTAGTTGAGGGTTTTGGAGCATATCACTAAGCACTATGAAGCAAGAACCTCATCAAGCAACACCTCATCCCTCCTTGATAGTATTGGCTTTTCCTATAGACTCAATGTGATCTTGGATCACTAAAATATAAAATGTAGAGTCTTGAGCTTTGAGCTTGAGCCAATCTTTTTGTCCTTAGTATTTTGAGGGGTCCACTTTCCTCATCCTTGCCATGCCATTCATTGAGGTTTTCCTGAAAGATTAATCTTGGAATAGCATTAGCTCAATGAGCTATATGTTGTTAGGAATTACCAAAACCACCTAGGGATAGTTGCACTTTCAACATTGAAGAGAGAACGTTACTGGTAACGCTCACATTAAAGTGCTGTAAATGTCAATTAAGTCTATAAGTAAATGCTCGACCATTGCATATGCAGAGTGGCTTTAGCTCTTCTGCCCGTCGAGTGACTTCTGCGACGGTCGAGTGGCATCAATTCTTCCGAGTGAAACATTTCTGGTCGAGTGGATGATGGTACCCTTTGGATGATCCTGGCTTTAGGGTGCTGTCCTAGGGGAGGATGTCTAGGTCAGGTCTATGACCCTACCCTAGGTACGTAGCTTCATCAGTCGCTGACGTCTATTAAGCTTCGGTTGATGCATACGACGCAGAACGCCCATACAATGCCCACGTGATGATTAGTGCTATCAGGCCAGAGGCCCCTCGGATCAAATATCCAAATCGTAGTGGATAAGGCGCAAGTGGTAACGAGCAGAGACTCATGATCGATGTGACCCCACCCCCCGTCTCGAGTACTTGCGGCGAGGGCTAAGAATGCCCGGCCATGCCTCGTAAGTATCTCGCGGACACCTTCCAGGTCAACCCGACTCCACATCACTCGCTATTAAGCTCGCGCGGGTACCCCTCGGGGCCGACCCGTCTTTAGTAACATGGTTCGGTGTAAAGTCATAGTAACCATAGTAACTATGTGTCTAACACCAAGGGGAAAACCCGAGGAATCACCCCCGGTGAATTCCACTCGATGTTATCCTCAAGGTGAACATAAGAGGATACACCCTCGAGGTTCACACTTCAGGGGTTGCACGACAGAGCCGTAACGGAAGTGGTTAAGGAGGAAATCACCCTCGTTGACCTCGACCGTATAGCTACACTACAGAGATCTCATCAGGAGTGATGTAAGAGGTTCCACCCTCGGCACTCGATGGTAACTCTGAAGAGTCAAGCAACAAAAGCGGAAAGTGATGTGCGGTGTCGGGGCCTGGACGTCGATCACGTTGATCGAGTCATCGAACATAAAGCGGGGCAACTGGGACAAGGTGGGGGTCACTGATGGATCTCTAACCAACCTATACTAAACAGTTTAAGATAAGCAGGTAAGGTAACAATAAGCAGGTAACAAAAACAGGCTATGCATTAGAGTAGGATCATACAGAAAGCAGTAGTAGTTCTAATGCAAGCATGAGAGGGAAAGAAATGGGCGATATCGAAATGCTCAAGGAGGGTTTGCTTGCCTGGTTGCTCAGACAAGAAGGAAGGGTCGTTGGTGGCGTAGTCGATCACAGCGGCATCATCAGCGGTCTCGGGGTCTACTGAAGGAGAAGAGGGGGAAGAAACAGTAAATACAAGGCACACAAAAGCTTGACATGGCGATAACCGGTGCTAGGGGTGTTCTAATGTAGTGCAACACGACACCGGCGAAGGGGGAAGTCAACTGGGAATGTTTTCCCGGTTCCGGACCTGTGTCAGACAGATGACCGGAGGAGGGATGTTCCATGTTCAGCATGTTAGGGGCATGTGGCAGACTAACAGATCGCATATTCGGATTCATCTTGTCGTTCTGAGCAACTTTCATGTATAAAACTTTTTCATCCGAGTTACGGTTTATTAGTTATGAATTTTCAAAGATTTAAACAATAAACTAGAATTAGTAATAATTCAGTTATTCCTAAAAAGGCTAAGTGTACCCAGCTGTGTACCCAGTCAATGGCTGACTGGTGGGTCCAGGTCAATGCACAGTCAGCAGTTGACTGTGGGCCGATCCATGGTGAATAGTGCTGCGGGCCCCATGTGTAAGTGACTCAGGGCTAAATTATTTAACTAAACATTTTTTTGCTAAAACTAAATTATGGGGAGATTAGCTCCACTAATCTAGGGGAGGCCCACAGGGCAGTGACCCTGGGCCAGCCATAGCGTGGCTGTGTACGCGCACGCGCGACAGCACGGCGCCGTGGCCAGACCAGAGGACAGCGGCGGGCGCTGCCGGTGAAGGTGGCTGGGCAGGTGCGGTGAGAGGGGGTGGCTATGCGTGTGGCGGAAGGTAGGCTGGGGCGGTGGCGGCGCTAGGCAGCGGTGGCTGGCCGGGGCGAGTGCGGGCGGGGGCTGCCGGCGAGCGGACTGCGCGGGCGCAAGGCCGTTGCGGGGCGGCCCCGGTGAGGAGTGGCAGCCGGAGGCGGGCATAGAGCAGTTGCGGTGGGCAGCGCAGGGAGCAACAGTAGTAGCAGTAGGGATAAGCGACAGCAATGGGGCATATTGGCGGTGGCGGCAGTACCCGGCAGCGGTGGCACGTAAGTAGCAGCGCAACGAAGCCGAGCATCAACTACACGCATGTACGCGTACTCCCGAGTTTGGGCATGATGGTGACGGCGCCCTACGCTATTCAAATCTAAGGGGAAAGGAGGATCTGAGGGAGGATCTCACCGCGAGCTCGGAGGTGCGGTCGGGGAGGCTCGGGACGAGGCGGAGCAGGGCAAATAAACGGAGTTCAGTGGCGGTCATAGTTGGGGAAGAAGATGCAGACGACGACGTGGTGGCGGTCTCCCAGTTCCGATCCAGAGTTGTAGTCGATGAATTCGACCCCCATAGAGCTTCTCGGCATGGAGAGGTGGCGAGGGGCGTGCGGTGGCTGCGCATACGACGGTGGCGCGGCCATGAGGGCCTTAGGCATGAAGAAAATGAAGGGGCAAGTGAGGGAGGGGAATGGGTGACCTAGGGTTGGTTGAGGGAGGCTCCGGGGATGCTCTTATCCTCTCAGAAAGCCGTGGGATCGCCGACACATCACCCAGGGGCGCGGCCATGGCGTGGATGCCCGCCACAACCTCCCCTGCTCCTGTAGCTAGATTGAAGGAGAGGTGGAAGTGGGCTGGGCTCCACTTTGCACTAAGGTCTGGCTGCACTGCGGCCTTTTCCTTTTATACTTTCTAACTTCTGTTTTACTTTTTCATCAATGTTTTGCATTTAAATTTCATACCAAATAAATTTAGTTGACTATGAAACTTGTCACATAAATATTCGTTATTATTTTGGAGAGGCACACAAAGTCTCAAGTCAATTGGAACTACATAAACATTTGTTTATTTTGAAATGGTTAATTTTGTTGCTGTCGGACCACTTTATATTTTATTAGGGATTAATTGGTGAGTCAAATGATGTTGGTTCAACATGACAAATGATCAGGGGAATTTATAGGACAATGTGAACATTTTTGTTTTACTACTTGAAGAAATAAATATTTGATTTGCATTTTAAATTTGAATTTGAGTTTGGTTTGAAACAAAGTGAGGATTAGCAACTTCATTATGATGGCATGACATCATCAGGCATGAGATTACTGTAGCATGATACTGGGGGTGTTACAAGTGTCATGTTCGAGTGACATGTATCCCAATTGTAAAAACAATACTGTTTGGATTTATAAAGGCTATGTTTATACTTTTGCCTGAAAGTATTATGATGCCTCCTGTGCGGCCGTTTTATGTATGTATATAACCTGAAAGTTTGCAGTCGTCGGCTTCAGCCCCCACGCATATAATGCGGGGGTGTTCGGAAAAGCGCGTATTCACACTTGATCCAACATCTTGGTCCATGAAGGAGGTGTTAGCACGGCGAACAAGGCAATCAGACTATATTGCTTTAACACTTTCACTTAGCCATAGGAGTTTGACAATGGGGCTACTATATAGCCCCTGGTACTTCCGCGCTTATCCAAATAAGGTGCGCGTACATACATGACCGGGAAACCGGTCCTTCGTTAATGCGAAGGAATCATGAAGATTCCGCTGGGTCCTCGAGTGGTTGACCAGTCTCGCGCTTTATCATGACAGTCAGTTTTCGGCTTTCTCTACTGAGGTGCTCATCCATATGAACCAGTGCACAATCGCAGTAGTTCTCCCGGTGCCACCTTAGCCGATAGAGCGGAACATAAGGTAGCAAAACACGGGAGCTGGGCAAACCCAACTATTGACCAAAGACATGATTCAGAGTTGATGCATATAAGGCCAAACTCGCGACACCGGACACTCCCTAAGGTATTCGGTCTTTACAACATATACTGGGCTGAGTAACGCCCTCGATAATAAGCCCTGAATTTCCAGGTACGTGCATTAGTCTGACGTGACGAAATGTCAATAACGCCAGCATCCCTCTTGGTTATGTTGAGTATCCGGGTGTGAAGCAACAAGAGCAGTAAAAAAGGTTTACACAGGTGATGACCCACAAGTATAGGGGATCTATCATAGTCCTTTCGATAAGTAAGAGTGTCGAACCCAACGAGGAGCAGAAGGAAATGATAAGCGGTTTCCAGCAAGGTATTCTCTGCAAGTACTGAAATAAGTGGTAACAGATAGTTTTGTGATAGGATAATTTGTAACGAGCAACAAGTAACAAAAGTAAATAAAGTGCAGCAAGGTGGCCCAATCCTTTTGTAGCAAAGGACAAGCCTGGACAAACTCTTATATGATGTAAAGCGCTCCCGAGGACACATGGGAATATCGTCAAGCTAGTTTTCATCGTCATATGATTCGCGTTCGGTACTTTGATAATTTGGTATGTGGGTGGACCGGTGCTTGGGTGCTGCCCTTACTTGGACAAGCATCCCACTTATGATTAACCTCTATTGCAAGCATCCGCAACTACAACAAAGTATTAAGGTAAACCTAACCATAGCATGAAACATATGGATCCAAATCAGCCCCTTACGAAGCAACGCATAAACTAGGGTTTAAGCTTCTGTCACTCTAGCAACCCATCATCTACTTATTACTTCCCAATGCCTTCCTCTAGGCCCAATAATGGTGAAGTGTCATGTAGTCGACGTTCACATAACACCACTAGAGGAGAGACAACATACATCTCATCAAAATATCGAACGAAATACCAAATTCACATGACTACTAATAGCAAGACTTCTCCCATGTCCTCAGGAACAAAAGTAACTACTCACAAAGCATAAACATGTTCATAATCACAGGGGTATTAATATGCATTATAATATGCATATAGGATCTTCCACCAATTAAACCAACTAGCATCAACTACAAGGAGTAATTAACACTACTAGCAACCTACTAGCACCAATCCCGGAATTGGACACAAGAATTGGATACAAGAGATGAACTAGGGTTTTGAGATGAGATGGTGCTGATGAAGATGTTGATGGAGATTGCCCTCTCCCAATGAGAGGAGCGTTGGTGATGACGATGGCGATGATTTCACCCTTCGGGAGGGAAGTTTCCCCGGCAGAACAGCTCCCCAGAGCCCTAGATTGATTCCGCCAAGGTTCCGCCTCGTGGCGGCGGAGTTTCGTCCGAGAAGATGGCTTATGAATTTTTTCCCATTGAAAGACTCTATATAGCAGAAGATGGCCATCGGAGGGCCACCAGGGGGTCCATGAGGTAGGGGGCGCGCCCAGCGGGGTAGGGAGCGCCCCCCACCCTCGTGGGCAGGGGGTGCCCCCCTGGTGAGTTTCTTCCGCTGAGTATTTTTTTATATATTTGGAAAACATCTTCCGTGATGTTTCAGGACTTTTGGAGCTGTGCAGAAAAGGTCTCTAATATTTGCTCCTTTTCCAGCCCAGAATCCCAGCTCCCAGCATCCTCCCTCTTTATGTAAACTTTGTAAAATAAGAGAGAATAGGCATAAGTATTGTGACATAATGTGTAATAACATCCCATAATGCAAT
>NC_053024.1:97871863-97888923 GCF_003073215.2 Triticum urartu
CGGGAGGGGTGCGGCGTACCGCAAAACGGAGGAAACGGACTTGTGTTGGAGCGCTACAGTCGAAACGGGGGTCCTGTTCATCGGGAGGGGTGTGGCGTACCACAAAATGGGACTCCACAGGATACTGTTCATCTCCACCGTCGACCTCCTCCAGCCTCCACGGACTACTGTTCATCCACTATCGACCTCCTCCAGCCTCCACCTGCGAATGTTCATCCACGGGCTCCTGTTCATCCAGCCTCCACCGTGCGCTCCTCCACCGGCTACTGTTCAACCAGCCCTCTCCACGGGGTCCTGTTCAACCACCCCTCCACGGGCTACTGTTCACCCTGCCCTCCATCGGCTGCTGTTCATCCAACCCTCCACGGGGTGCTGTTCATCCACCCCAACCGGCTCGATTGGGGTCATGTTCATCCAGCGGCAACGGCCTCTACTACCACGGGGTCCTGTTCATCCAACCCCCCACCGGGAACTGTTCATCCAACCCCCCAAAGAACGCTCACTGTTCATCCAGAGGCAGCATTGATTGGCTTCAGTTAGAAGCAGTAGCGAAGGAATCACTCGGGTTCAGTTAACAGTAAGGGATCGATTGATCGCTCGGGTTCGGTAACGCATAGCCTGCAGTGCAATTGCTCGGGTTCAATTAGAGCCCAACGCCCCGCTCGAGTTAAGTTAGAGCGCAATGCCTCGTACACACACACGCGTACATACGAGAGAAACGCGCATCGCTCGGCTTCCGACCACCCACCGTAACCGGGAACTCCCCCGATATTTTCCTCGCCCTCGCTTCTAGCATGGTTTTTCCGTCATGGACGGTGCAAAGAATGTCATGTAGCTGCGTCTCTGGCCCGCCCAGGAAGAAAAGCCCATTTTTCTGTCATGATTTTTTGTCATAGAAGTAGGAGCCCACCACATCTATGATGATACCGGGTTTTGTCACAATTATCGTCATAGAAGTGTCATAAGCATGATAGGAAAAAAAATCGTTCGGCCCAAAATGTAACGGATGTGTCTTTGTTTTGTAGTGCTTGATCCTGTGTTCCTGTCGTCCCTCCTTCATGGTCCGGCCTAGGGTGCAGAAGGCGTGCCGAGGGCTCCTCCATTGGTCATCACTGGTGGCTGGGTAATCCTAGCCCTAGCTTCATCTTCGAGTAGTGATGCTACGCAATCCAGCACCTCCGCCGAGGCCCGAAGGGTGGCGCGGAAAGAACCGGCCTCCAGCCCCCCGTCAGGGGCAGGCGGGCCACCTCGAGCTTCCCCAATGACTCCCGGCATGAGGGATGGGCTTGGCCATGCGCTAGAGCTCACGCATGGGCGCAGTGCTGTGCTCCACGAGCTTTTCCGGGAGGCGATGGGTGTGCTGAGATGGCTCCGAGAAGAACTTGCCGACATCGATGCCCACCTTGAGACGGAGGATCTCCGGCTAGCGGACGACTGGCACCAGTTGAAGGTGGACATCAACCTTGGGTATCTTCAGCACGAGCGCGCCAACATGAAGGCCGTGCTATCCCTCACGACCTCACGCGAGGGCTACGCCCGAGCCTTGGAGGAGGCCAGGGCGGCCGACCATCGACGCGAGGCTGTCGAGGAGCGCGAACGAGAACTCCAGGCCTTGAATGCTACCCTTGAGCGGCGGATTGAGGCGCGCAAGGCCGTCTTGGCATCGATGAGGGGATCACCTTCCAAAGATAAGGAGATCCAGAAGCGCGAGGAGGCGCTGGTGCTGGAGGCCTTGGAGTGCAGCCTAGAGCTTGAGCACTGGAGGTGAGGGAGCGCCAAGCGGTCATGGCCGAGGATGCCGTCACCGTGCGAGAAGCCAAGATCCAGGAGGAGGTTGATCGGAGGGTGGCGAAGGCTCGCGCAGATATTGCCGATGAGCACCGCCTGAAGCTGGAGCTCCTGGAAGCCATGGTTGAGGGCAGGACTGCCGCCCCTAGGACGAATCTGAACAAGGCGGAGCAGCTCGAGAGGGCCGCCAAGGCAGCTGGCTTCCGCCCAGGTTGACTTGGCCCCCGCACGCGCCAACTTGCTCTCACTCTAGCAACAGATTGATGGCGCCGTGTCTCTCACGAAGAAGAATGTGGATGAGGCATGCGGTAGGCAGACGCTGCAGCGTGAGCATGCTTCTATGCTTCAGGCCCACATGGTGAGATCCAACCGAGCCTTGAGCACCATCTGCGAGGAGAGAGTCCTTCATCCGCGCGAGGAAGATTATGCCAGCCACCTCCGCTTCTTCACCGACTTCGTGATGCGCCTGGAGGACCGGGCTGCGAGGGCTCGCGAGCTCGTTGAGGAGAGGAGCCAGGGCCTCCTTGAGCATGCATTCTCAGGAGTCTTCAGTCACCTCCAGAACCTCGATCCCCCTTTTGACTTTGACACCGCCATAGCCCCCATGCCCGGGGTTATCCGAGACAACCTATCGAACTGGGTGGATGACCACGTGGACGCCCTGGTCACAGAGTTCGCCCCTGAGGACGACGCGACTGTGATGGTGGTCGAGGAAGGTGGCGCGGACAACGATGATGAGGACGACTCTAGCGACAGCTAGGGTGGCGAAGATGAAGACAGTGAAGACAACGAGGAAGGCAATGCCTCCGGCTAATCTTGCATTTCCTTTTGCGTTAACCCGTGTGAAAAAAAGGAAACCTCCGGGCACGGCCCTGTGGGATGTGAGAGAATTTTGAAAAGGGGGGCCCTTATAATGTATGAAACAGAATGTATGAAATGACGGCATGCCTTTTGTGGACAGGGCTTGAGATGCGCCATCACGGGCTCGCGAGGCTGCCGAGCGGGGTAGTCGTTACGTCTTACCTTGATTCCGCAGGTCTTGGGCGTGCCCTGACATCCTGGTCGAACCTTCCTCCCGAGGTGGGCTCTTCGGGGCTCATGAGGCTCTGAGCCTCCTGAGAAGCCTACTGATCCGTTCGAGAAGGCCCGGTGAGGGGTGAATGCCCGACTATGGTAGGATGTGCGCGCGGTGATCCTGCGGCGAGTCCACCCTTGACCCCGAGGGGATCCTGTCCGGGCTGTCCGGATGTGACTGGCGTTGCGCGCCGACCAGCCCCCACTCGCGAGGCACTCGCAGGGGGGCAGCAGGCGTGAGCCTCAAAGTAAAACACGCAACTAGAACGCAAGAAAACGACACAAACAAGAGAAGGCTCCCCCCATTTTGATAACACAAAAGAACTTCAAATCTCAGTCCAAAAGGCGACGAATCGAATTACAGAAAAAAGGGACGAAAGCAACAGCCGCGTCCGACACCTAGCTAGTCTTCTTGTCTTATCACTAGCGCGGAGCTAAGTTCTTTCACTGGATGTGAGCACAGTCATTGGGGGATAGTGTCGACGGCCAGCGCGGAGCATGGTGCTTCCACTTGGACGTGGGCGGGAGCCCCTGAGGCCCAGGGGCGGCACTCCGGGGACTCCGGGGCGTGTACAACCCCACTCATTATTATGTGAGAGTGTCACGAGCGGAGACCTTCATAGGTGTGAGCCTTGCTTCATATCGCCTAATGAGGGCCCCGCCATGCACCTCCCCGACCACCATTGGGGCGTCCAGAAACCAGGACGAGACAAAGGAGCAAGGGGACGCTGGCGGCGCCCTCGGCGACCACGGGCCCTCTACCGGGGGGAAGGGCTCACCGGCGCCTTCCCCGGTAGAGGGCCTACCTCCGTGCAACGCCTTTCTCCATGCGGCGCGGGGGAGGCCCTGGCTCTGGGCCCCTCCCGTGCAGCCCCCAGTGCGCCACTCTCACCGGGAGCGGAGCCACCGCCCTGGGGTCTCCGGCCACTATTGTGGCCTGGTTCACCTGCGGTTCATGGTTAGCGTAAGCATGCTCCTGAGATATCGGTTGTACCCTATGGTTATTGTCGTCGAAGGGGTCGGCAAAGCTTCCAGGCGGCTCGTGGAAAGCCTCAGCCTTTGGCGTCCCTTCTGCCCAGCCTGGCTCGGGGAACGAGTTGGGGCCTTCCTCCGGCGCATACTCCAGATCGACAATGCAGGGCATGTAGGCGTCTGAAGTTGCCGTGCCGGAGCCTTCGCCTGGGTGCCTCACGCCTTGGGCCACCTGGCCCCGCGCCTAGCCCTGATGGCCATGGGGTGATATCCCAGCGCGGCCCCGCAGGGGACCACCAGAGCCTGCCCCGCTCGGAGGAGGCGCGGTCGTGGTAGGACGAGCAGCGCCGCTTGCCATGTTGATGCTGTCGAACCCCTTAGGTGCTCCGGGGGCGCGCGCCCTGCCACAACCTAAGGCGTGAGCAGGGAGCAGAAGGGCGCCGCACCTCTGCAGGCGGTGTCTAGCAGCTCAGCGACCCGCTCCAATAGGGCATCGCGGCCGCCCTCCGCCAACCTACAACGCAGCAGCTCTCACGCTATGATGATCGCGGCTTCCATGTTCGCCTTCTCCCGACGAATGTGTGGCATTGTCGCCGCGGCGTAGCCCAAAGATCGTGTGGTGGCACGTACGACGCGGTGCGAGGGCGGACGGTGACGGCCCGGGTCGCCCACGTTCGGCGGGGTTGGGCGGTGTGCGAGCCGCCTGGAGCACGGAGTGGAGGTCTTCCTGGGTGGACGGCACCGCTCGGGCGGGCCAAGCGGACCAGTGCTCGGACGAGCCCTCGGATCGTCGGCCATCGGAACTGTAGGGTGATGGCGGACCGGCTGGAAGAAGAGAGGCTCCGACGCACCCCTACCTGGCACGCCAAATGTTGGATTTAGGGTTCCACAAACCCTTGAGAGGTTCGAACTCTGGGGTGCGTGTGAAGAACTCGTCCTCCCCAGTCTGCCTGCTCACCGAATCCACGACCTAGCTCGATGAATCTAATGGACAAGAGACACAGCAGTTTATCCTGGTTCGAGCCACCTTGCGGCGTAATACGCTACTCCAGCTTTCTAGTGGATTGCCTCGAGGGGCTAAGTATGAACTAGTATAGTGGTGGAATAGCCTCAGGAGGCGAGGCGTTCTTGTGCTCGATGAGCTGGTGATTGTGAGCTTGGTCCAAATGATCCGTCCGGTTACCTGTATGGTGGTGTGATATGTCTCCATCGTATCTACTTTTCCAAACACTTTTGCCCTTGTTTTGGACTCTAACTTACATGATTTGAATGGAACTAACCCGGACTGACGCTGTTTTCAGCAGAATTACCATGGTGTTATTTATGTGCAGAAACAAAAGTTCTCAGAGTGACCTGAAACTTCACGGAACAACTTTTCGGAAATAATAAAAAATCCTTGCAAAAGATGAAGGCCAGGGGTCCCACCACCTGTCCACGAGGGTGGGGGCGCGCCCCCTACCTCGTGGGCCCCCTGGAGCTCCTCCGACCTCAACTTCAACTCTATATATTTGGTTTCGGGGAGAGAAAAATCAGAGAGAAGGATTCATCACGTTTTACGATACGGAGCCGCCGCCAAGCCCTAAAACCTCTCGGGAGGGCTAATCTGGAGTCCGTTCGGGGCTCCGGAGAGGGGAATCCGTCGCCATCGTCACCATCAACCATCCTCCATCACCAATTTCATGATGCTCACCGCCGTGCATGAGTAATTCCATCGTAGGCTTGCTGGACGATGATGGGTTGGATGGGATATATCATGCAATCGAGTTAGTTTTGTTAGGGTTTGATCCCTAGTATCCACTATGTTCTAAGATTGATGTTGCTATGACTTTGCTATGCTTAATGCTTCTCACTAGGGCCCGAGTGCCATGATTTCAGATCTGAACCTATTATGTTTTCATCAATATATGAGAGTTCTTGATCCGATCTTGCAAGTCTATAGTCACCTATTATGTGTTATGATCCGTTAACCCTGAAGTGACAATAATCGGGATACTTACCGGTGATGACCGTAGTTTGAGGAGTTCATGTATTCACTATGCGTTAATGCTTTGGTCCGGTACTCTATTAAAAGGAGGCCTTAATATCCCTTAGTTTCCACTAGGACCCTGCTGCCATGGGAGGGTAGGATAAAAGATGTCATGCAAGTTCTTTTCCATAAGCACGTATGACTATATTCGGAATACATGCCTACATTACATTGATGAACTGGAGCTAGTTCTGTGTCACCCTAGGTTATGATTGTTCCATCACCGATCCATTGCCTACGAGCTTTCCATATATTGTTCTTCGCTTATTTACTTTTCCGTTGCTATTGCTATCATCGCTACAAAATACCAAAAACATTACTTTTGCTATCATTACCTTTTGCTACCGTTACCACTACTATCATATTACTTTGCTACTAAACACTTTGCTGCAGATACTAAGTTTCCAGGTGTGGTTGCATTGACAACTCAGCTGCTAATACTTGATAATATTCTTTCGCTCCCCTTGTGTCGAATCAATAAATTTGGGTTGAATACTCTACCCTCGAAAACTGTTGTGATCCCCTATACTTGTGGGTTATCAAGACTATTTTCTGGCGCTGTTGCCGGGGAGCATAGCTCTATTCTTTGAGTCACTTGGGATTTATGTCTGCTTATCATTGTGAAGAACTTAAAAGATCCAAGAACCAAGATTTATCCCTCAACTACGAGGGGAGGTAAGGAACTGCCATCTAGCTCTGCACTCGATTCACCTTCTGTTTTGAGTAAGCTTGCGACACCTAAACCTTCTTCTGCTATTTGTTCTGATATGTCGCATGTTATTGATGATGCCACTTCTACTATACATGATATTTATGATGAAACTACTTCTATGCTTGATACTACTGTGCCACTTGGTGAAATTATTGATGAACAACTTGCTAGGGTTAGAGAGAATGAAAATATTGAATCTGATAATATTGATGAAAGTGATGATGAAGACTCACCTGTTATTCCTGAGGGTTATGTTTTTGATAAAGAAGCTTCTTTAGCTATTTTAGCTTGCAAAGATAGATACGAGCTCAAGAGGTTATTAGCTAAATGGAAGCAGCAATCTCTTAATGCTAGAATGAAACCTGACCCTGCTTTTGCTACTTCACCTATCTTTGTTACTGATAAGGATTATGAATTCTGTGTTGATCCTGATATAATTACTTTGGTTGAATATGATCCTTTTCATGGCTATGAATCTGAAACTGTTGTGGGACATCTTACTAAATTAAATGATATAGCCACCCTGTTCACTAATGATGAGAGAACTCGTTACTTTTATATCCTTAAAATATTTCCGTTCTCATTAAAGGGTGATGCTAAGATATGGTTGTGTGCGTAGTCCACAGGATATGATTTATTACTTCTCTGCTAAATATTTCTCTGCTCATAAGAAACAAGCTGCTTTAAGGGATATATATAATTTTGTGCAAATTGAAGAAGAGAGTCTCCCACAAGCTTGGGGGAGGCATCTCAAGTTACTTAATGCTTTGCCTGATCATCCTCTTAAGAAAAATGAAATACTTGATATCTTTTATAATGGACTAACCGATGCCTCCAGAGATTACCTGGATAGTTGTGTTGGTCCTGTTTTTAGGGAAAGAACACCGGATAAAGCAGAAATTCTATTGAATAATATGTTGACAAATGAAAATAATTGGACACTTCTTGAACCAATTCCTGTACCAACTCCTGAGCCTATTCCTAAACCAACTCCGAAGAAGAGGGGTATTCTATTTAGATTGTTGGAAATATGCCCTAGAGGCAATAATAAAATGGTTATTATTATATTTCCTTGTTCATGATAATTGTCTATTGTTCATGCTTTAATTGTGTTATCCGGAAATCGTAATACATGTGTGAACACATAGACCACAACACGTCCCTAGTGAGCCTCTAGTTAACTAGCTCGTTGATCAAAAGATAGTCATGGTTTCCTCACTATGGACATTTGTAACATCCCAAAATTCTAAATTTTGGAATGTTATAATAAATAGATAGATTTGATTGATTGTTTGATTGATTGTGTGAAATTGAGTGAAATTCGAAACCTTTTTGAAAGTTAAATGAGAGGGAATAAAAGGACTTTCCCAAACTTTCATTTTGCATTCGTGATCTCCATGAATTCAAATTCTTTTCACCACGAAACCCTGGAGAGAAGATGACATGACTTCTTCCATTTATTTAAATGACAAGGGGTGTTGAAAATATTTGAATTTCATTAGGAAAATATTTCCAATTCTAAAACTTTATGCAACTCAATGATTTTCACGAGAGGAGATAAAATGACTTCTTCAAATTATATGAAATATGAGTTGGGAGTTTCAAAGGATCAAATTCAAAGTCTTTTTCAATTTGGAGTTTTTTGGATTTTATTCAAATCATTTTTCTCCAAAAATAAAATACATGGAAAATAGTGTAACATGATTCCCTACAACAGAAAAGCGGAGAGAAATAAATTTGATTTCATTTTGGTATTTTTAAAATGATTTTGTTGGATCTTATTAGAGCAGGAGCACTGTTGGAATTATTAGAATTTGTGTGTATTTTATTTAATGCTCGAAAAATGTTGATGTCGTAGAAAATCTTTTTCTGAAAATTTTGATATATAATATTCCTATATAAAATTTTCATTTTATTTTCTTATTCGGTTTTCCTTCTGTTTCTATTTTTTAAAAAAACTGTACGTGCGGCCCATATTTATTTATCGTCTACATGCGTAGTATAGTAGCTTCTGACGCCCCATTGTTTTTTTCTATCTTAAATAGGCCAGGCCCAGCCAACCTTTTCATTTTTTTTTATTTTTTTCTTAGGCCAAATTTTGTAAATAAATAAAAAGCTGCAGCCGCAGCATGCACGCGGCCGGCCGAAGGCCTTTAGGCCGCTCACCTCTTTTCATCTCTATTTCGTATATTTTCGTCTATATTTAGTCCCACATTGCCTAGCCTTTGATCTCTAAGCCTCTTTTCCATCAGTAAATATAGACCCATAGAGCCTCCAAAAATCATCCGATTCGGGTTAAATCAATATTTTGGTTTCCCTAGATTCATTTAAGAAAAATATATTTCTCCTCTCCGGCGCGACTTCTAGAAATTTTCTCTTTTCTCCAAAATCATCTTTTCTCTGCCTTATAAAGGTATCTTTCTTTGTTTTTTTTTCTTCTTATACTTCCGTAGTTTATTATTTCTAGACTAATACGATAAAATAATTAGATTATCAATTAGTCTACGTATGTATACATTAGACCCTATCTCGTAGCTATTTTTCTTCCGTAAAACAGCTTGGCCCTGATTTTTCAAATAGCCATAACTTTTTACTCGTTTGTCCAAATCCAACGAAACCAGCGCCCACTTCTTCGTTATGATCTCCTCTATCTAGTAATCTAACTCAAACATGTTTTTGAAAAGTTTAAAATTTGAATTAGATCAGATTTGAATTCAAATTTCGTTTGATCATAACTTGAGTTTCGTAGCTCCGTTTGAGTTGATTCTTTTTGCAAATCGAAGCTCTTGACCTAAACTTTCTGATAAGGCCAAATTCATATAATTTTGGTACTGTTAGAAATTGTTTTATGTTGCAACAGTTATTTGCTTGGTTTTGATATTTTCCGAATTGTCTTCTTCGATCTTTCTGATATTTTGAGTGATTGCTTATGTGTGGTTACTATTGCTTGCTTACGATAGATTGACCGAAGTGTGACGAGTAGAACTATCAAGAGTTATGAGTGTGAATCATCTTCATCAACATTGCAGGCAAGTTCACACTTTGATCATATCCCTTTCATACCCATTTTTTATGCATTAGTTTCACCCTCAAACATTGCATGAGTAGGATTGATAACATGTGGGTATTGGGAAGTAGTTGATGAGGTAGGAACCTATTTCCCTGCATTCAAACCTTGGGAGTGACCATTACGTTATGCTTATATTGCCATGCTATGCTCGTAGACATGGATTGGGTTTGAGAGTATTTCATGACAGATGTGAGATTGTTAATTAATGGTTTACTTAAGGTGGCAACTTTAACACACATCTGGGTGGATTGAGACACCTGGGTATTCCAGCGATTGCATGTCTAGGCACCTGGGTATTCCAGGATTGCCTGTTTTTTTTATGGACCGCCACCCAGGCTCAAAGGGATCATGAGATTATTCATACTAGAAACTTCTGTGTGCAGCCACAAGCTATTATGGGCTCTATCATAGTTGATTAAGTCGTGTGAACTCTTACAGTGGTAGACTAGCAGATGTAGGGGTTGTAGGTGGTACGGTCTACCCATCGTAAGGTGCAAACGCTTCTGAAAGACTATGTCTCAGTCACCCATTTCTCAAACACCATGTAGTGCGAGAAATCCAACGGAGGAGATCGAGTCTTGTGGGGAAAAGTGCGCAAACCTCTGCAAAGTGTATAAACTAATCATGATTAGCCGTGTCCCCGGTTATGGATGTTTTGAGTATCTAGTACTTGGATTATCATGTGAATCTCATCATGTGACTTTAAATAATTTTGTTGGGTTTAATGATGTTACTTAATTGGGATTGAGAATGCTATCAACCATTCTCAATGATTAACAACCACATAGTTAAATAAAATTTATTCCTTTATAGTAGGGAAAAATTGGCTTTTCGCAAAAACCTTATAACCATAGAGCTTTTCACCAGCCAAATATGCATGTAGTGATAGCCTTTATTCATCATTCTCTATGGTGTGAATTTGCCAGTACATTCAATGTACTGACCCTTTGTGGCTGCAATGTTTCATGTTGCAGGAATCTTACGACGAGTAAGTGATACGTTAGGGTTACTATTTCTACACTCAACTTTGCCGTTGGTGTTGATGAGAATCCACAACCTTGTTACTTCCGCTATTTGGATTGAGGTGATAGTATTTACGTTACTTTTTACATGTGATTTACCTTTGTTATAAATCCTCGAGTACTGTGTGTGTCAGCATACCGATCCAGGGATGACACTTAAGCACAGAGACTTGACCGTCTGAGGTCGGGTCGCTACAAGATGGTACCAGAGCACATGTTGACTGTAGGACGTGACCCTAGAAACTGGCAAGCCCATAGCAAAGATTTTTCTCAACAACTTTCCCTTTCAAAAAGATCTTTTACCTCTCTTCTTTCTGAGCTTATTCAAAAATTCCCTTTAGTGAGACCATACCCCTTTCCCCTTTTGACCACACGAAGATTCGACTGATGAGACCACTCCAAGAAGTACAAGATATCGGACAACTAAGACCACTTCGAAATGAAGAGTACTTTCCGTGCATCTGAATAATGGAAACTACAACGGTTAAAGACCGAAGAGAAGTAGAATTTGAAGGCTCTGAAGAATTCCCAGATTTGTATGACCTAGGAAGGCTACCCTTATGGAATTTGGCAGACTATGGAAGTTGTCAATACCCGAGATCAAGGTGTATCGGAGAAAGACTGAAACAAGGAGCATGAGAACTCGAAGTTTTGTCAAAGAAAACCCTAAGGCAGGAGATATCAACTATGGAATGATAGCTCATGGGAATGACAAGAGCAGAAACACGGTTATCCGTGATGTCATCGCCCGCTGATGCTATTGTCACCGTGCTGAGTTACGGATGCATTTCTTCAGAATGGATTTGATGGAAGAAGGCTGATGGAGCACCTATTAGTAAGATGAAGTTTTAACCTTAGCCGGTGTATCACCAGGATCTGGAGTAGTACATCAAGAAGTTTAAGGTGGAGCTCCATGAAGCCGTATTAGACAACGAAGCATTTCGTGAAGAACTCAGGAACCAAAAGCTGAAAGTAGCCAAGCTGGAGGAGCTACAACCTCGAGATACCGGAGATTTGTCAGGAACTGAAGGACAGTATAACCATGGTTCATGTGAAGGATGTTGAAACCAGAAGTTTGGAACGCAACTCCAGAATATTAAAGGACGTCACGAGAGACTTCGCGTCAACAGAGTTGATCTGGCAAAAGAACTGGAGAAAGACAAGCATGATCGGAATAAGCCATTGGAGGCATGAACAAGGCTTGAAGAGTTTGGAGACGTTGAAGATTTATTGACCTTTTGAAGACCAAACCCCTGTTATATACCTACGTTAGATGCGACATTTGTGAGCTGTCATTTGTTTGATGTTTTTCCCGACGGCCACAAATAAAATCTGTCTTTTCAAAACTGTTGTTTGCATTGTGTGTATCCCTCTCTATCTCTCTTATCTCACCCCAAACCCATGGACCCAATAGAGGACGAATGGAGATGAACTCATGTTTTCCTGGACCGATAAGTCAATTGGAGACGGACCGATGGATTCAGAACATGGAGGATCATATGAAGAATAACCCTATAGTTGGAAAGGATATGATCCAGCATGCTCTTCGGTGCTTTGAAAGAGGTGCTGCTGCTTGGTGGAGGATGTACCAAACCATCAATGGATGGCAAGGAGTAACCACTTGGAAAGATTTTAAGTTGACTTTGCTAAAGTCTCGGTTCGTGTCCCAGAAATTGAAGCCTTCTGGAAAGTATATGAAGAAACCTTGTGCATGCAAGCTTTGTGGAGAAATAGGACACAACCATAAAGAACACAAGGATGAATGCCCAAATTGTGAAGGAAGTCACCCAGTTAAAGAATGCACAACTAGGCAGATTACTTGTTTCTTGTGTGAAGGGACTACCCACTATCCTACTCAGTGTCACATTTACCCCATGGTACAACGAACCATCCAGCAGAAGAAAGAATTAATGAAAGGAGCCCTCATGGAAATTTTAGAAGAAACTGTGATGAAGGAAGAGGTGGAAGACATGCCCAAAGAAGAACCAATTAAACCCTGCACCAAGTCATGCTATTCATGTGGAGAAGAAGGACACATCTCCCAGAATTGTATGAATGGGGATCTAGTAGAATTCCCGATAGAGGAAGTAGAATATGACCCACAAGAAATAGAAGCCATGATTGGCATGGAAAGGTCCAGGAAGAGAAGCAAATTGGATTCCAGGAAGGACCTGAGTCATATCACCTGTTACAGATGCAAGGAGTCAGGGCACTACCTCAACAATTGCCCAAAAAGGAAACCTCGATACTTGTCAGAAGTAATATGTTTTCGTTGTAATGAAGCAGGGCACTTTGCTAGAGATTGTCCCAAAGAGGAGACTTGTGATAAATAGTTGAGTCTGTGAGAAGTATAGTAGTAGAAGTGAGAACAACTCTTTTGTATCAAGGTGTTGAGTTGAGACATGTAATGGAAGAGCGAGAGATTGTAATCATTGGAGAATAAATAAAGTTAGCATCGTTGGTACTGATAGGGATTTTATGAGTTGTTACTCTATGAAGAAGGATTTTGACCATTTTTGAGGATAAGAGAAATATGGTCTATGGAAGATTTGTGCATTTTAAGGGTGGTAGTACCCTGTAAGAACCCTTGACCCCTGGAAAAGATAAGGATACTCCACTGAGTGGATTTCGAACAAAATGAATACGAGTTTTGTCTCGATATGTGTGATGCCCCAAGAGTATGTGGGATGAAGTTGGAGACCATCAGTTGTTTGGACCAAATGTGATCAAGGAGTCAGAAGAGAATGTTAAGTTGATTCGAGATAGACTGAAGGTAGCCCAGTCTAGGCAGAAGAGTTATGCAGACTCAAAAACTCAAGGAGGTAGTCTATGAGATTGGAGACAGAGCATGTCTTCATCCCCTCTGCGAGGAGTTAAACAATTTGTAGTTAAGGGAAAGTTAGCCCCGAGATTTCTAGGACCATACCGAGTTTTGGAGCGTACGGGAGAAGTGGCCAACAAGTTGGAGTCACCCGAAGGACTGTCGGAAGTTCATGATGTGCTTCACGTTTCCCAGTTGAAGAAGTGCCATGCAGAGATGGCCAATATTCCCCTGTAAGGACGCTTGACCCTGGAACGGATAATGATGTTCCACGAAGGGGAATGTGGACTTCATAAGTATAAGTTTTTATCTCGGTATGAGGGATATCCCATGAGGATGAAGAGATGAGTTACCATTGGATATAAAGGAGGTATGATGTTGGAAATATGGATCAATGGAAATTCCATGATGAGTCTGAGTAATCATGTCCTAGTTTGGTGCCAATAGAAGGAAGGAAGACAGTACAATTGGATGGATTTAAGAATACTAGGGAGTTGGAAGTTGAAATAATGATCAGTTGCCCGATGATAAGTTCAAGGACTACAAGTGATGAGATAGGCCATAACCCACAGGCCCCAGGACCTGCCAAGAAGCAAGCACATTCTTGCTGAAGAAAAACCCTGGAGGAAGATACGACGTTTATCGGCAGACGATTTTATAGGAGTTTACGCAAAACCTGAGAGTTGTGAAGAAACGATAGATGTTTGTTTGGTTTGTAGAATCAATGGATTTATCCGAACCTTGGTTCGTCGACAAGAGAAATTCTGCAATGCTTGTGAGGATGACCGAGCGTTAGAATGCGAGATTCGCTAAACCGTATACAAGGTAATGATTTGGGTGCGGGATGGATTGATCATCATACCGAATTACTCTTATTGTTCGCCTTGATATATGGGATGGTAAATCTGAGTGACTTACCTATAGTAGAGAGACGACGATCAAAACCATGTTTAAACCTTAGAATGGTATAAGAAAATTTTCCCTTGTACAAGGCAGCTTTTGCCAACCGTAGGTTATACGGTGAGGATCAACCAGACCCATTTCCTGCAAAAGGAACCATAAATTGTTGACCACCATGAAATATCGATAGTTGTTTAGTTTTGGCACCAGACCCGTCAGCTAAGAAGACCCAGTCACAGAAGAACCTTACCGAGATGAAAGACAGAAGAATTGAGGAAAAGGTTATGCCACTACCGAAAGAGCCCAGATAAGGAATTATCCTGAAGATCTGAGAAGACCGACACTGTTAACAATATGGATGAAGTATATGAGTTTTGATGGAACCGTAACCATGCTTCTAAGGGTGGTAGCACCACAGACCCCAGAGACGATTGATGAAATTTTGAAAAGACCCCGAACCTAACCTATTTCTTTCTAGCCTCTCCGAATCTCAAGGACGAGATTCCTTTTAAGGGTGGTAGGTTTGTAACATCCCAAAATTCTAAATTTTGGAATGTTATAATAAATATATAGATTTGATTGATTGTGTGAAATTGAGTGAAATTCGAAACCTTTTTGAAAGTTAAATGAGAGGGAATAAAAGGACTTTCCCAAACTTTCATTTTGCATTCGTGATCTCCGTGAATTCAAATTCTTTTCACCACGAAACCCTGGAGAGAAGATGACATGACTTCTTCCATTTATTTAAATGACAAAGGGTGTTAAAAATATTTGAATTTCATTTGGAAAATATTTCCAATTCTGAAACTTTATGCAACTCAATGATTTTCACGAGAGGAGATAAAATGACTTCTTCAAATTATATGAAATATGAGTTGGGAGTTTCAAAGGATCAAATTCAAAGTCTTTTGGAATTATTTTTCAATTTGGAGTTATTTGGATTTTATTCAAATCATTTTTCTCCAAAAATAAAATACATGGAAAATAGGGTAACATGATTCCCTACAACAGAAAGTTGGAGAGAAATAAATTTGATTTCATTTTGGTATTTTTAAAATGATTTTGTTGGATCTTATTAGAGCAGGAGCACTATTAGAATTATTAGAATTTGTGTGTATTTTATTTAATGCTCAAAAAATGTTCATGTCATAGAAAATCTTTTTCTGAAAATTTTGATATATAATATGCCTATATAAAAATTTTATTTTATTTTGTTATTCGGTTTTCCTTCTGTTTCTATTTTTTTTAAATGTACGTGAGGCCCATATTTATTTGTCGCCTACATGCGCAGTATAATAGCTTCTGGCGCCCAACTGTTTTTTCTCTCTTAAATAGGCCAGGCCCAGCCAGTCTTTTCATTTTTTTTATTTTTTTCTTAGGCCAAATTTTGTAAATAAAAAAAATTGTAGCCGCAGCGCGGCCGGCCGAAGGCCTTTAGGCCCATGCGAGCCGCTCATCTCTTTTCATCTCTGTTTCGTATATTTTCGTCTACGTTTAGTCCCACATTGCCTAGCTTTTGACCTGTAAGTCTCTTTTCCATCAATAAATATAGACCCATAGAGCTTCCAAAAATCATCCGATTCGGGTTAAATTAATATTTTGGATTCCCTATATTCATTTAAGAAAAATATATTTCTCCTCTCCGGCGCGACTTCTAGAAATTTTCTCTTCTCTCCAAAGTCATCTTTTCTCTGCCTCATAAAGGTATCTTTCTTTGTTTTTTTCTTCTTATACTTCCGTAGTTTATTATTTTTAGACCCTAGCCCATAGCTATTTTTTCTTCCGTAAAACAGCTTGGCCCTGATTTTTCAAATAGCCATAACTTTTTACTCGTTTGTTCAAATCCAACGAAACCAACGCCCACTTCTTCGTTATGATCTCCTCTATCCAGTAATCCAACTCAAACATGTTTTTGAAAAGTTTAAAATTTGAATTAGATCAGATTTGAATTCAAACTTCATTTGATCATAACTTGAGTTTCGTAGCTCCGTTTGAGTTGATTCTTTTTGCAAATCAAAGCTCTTGACCTAAACTTTCTGATAAGGCCAAATTCATATAATTTTGGTACTGTTAGAAATTGTTTTATGTTGCAATAGTTATTTGCTTGGTTTTGATGTTTTCCGAATTGTCTTCTTCGATCTTTCTGATATTTTGAGTGATTGCTTATGTGTGGTTACTATTGCTTGCTTACGATAGATTGACCGGAGTGTGACGAGTAGAACTATCAAGAGTTATGAGTGCGAATCATCTTCAGCAACATTGCAGGCAAGTTCACACTTTGATCATATCCCTTTCATACCCAGTTTTTATGCATTAGTTTCACCCTCAAACATTGCATGAGTAGGATTGATAACATGTGGGTATTGGGAAGTAGTTGATGAGGTAGGAACCTATTGCCCTGCATTCAAACCTTGGGAGTGACTATTACGTTATGCTTATATTGCCATGCTATGCTCGTAGACGTGGATTGGGTTTGAGAGTATTTCATGACAGATGTGAGATTGTTAATTAATGGTTTACTTAAGGTGGCAACTTTAACACACATCTGGGTGGATTGAGGCACCTGGGTATTCCAGCGATTGCATGTCTAGGCACCTGGGTATTCCAGGATTGCCTGTTTTTTTATGGACCGCCACCCAGGCTCAAAGGGATCATGAGATTATTCGTACTAGAAA
>NC_053024.1:97889923-97904065 GCF_003073215.2 Triticum urartu
TTGAGATATTCGCGATGTTTGACACCACAAAAGTAGAAATCAAGAAGGAGCATCAATTGTTGATGGTTGGTGAAACCACTAGTTTCAAGAAGGGCAAGGGCACGAAGGGATACTTCATGAAACGGCAATTCAGCTGCTGCTCTAGTGAAGAAACCCAAGGTTGAACCCAAACCCGAGACTAAGTGCTTCTGTAATAAGGGGAACAGCCACTGGAGCAGAATTACCCTAGATACTTGGTAGATGAGAAGGCTGGCAAGGTCGATAGAAGTATATTGGATATACATTGTGTTGATGTGTACTTTACTAGTACTCCTAGTAGCACCAGGGTATTAGATACCGGTTCGGTTGCTAAGTGTTAGTAACTCGAAATAAAAGCTACGGAATAAACGGAGACTAGCTAAAGGTGAGCTGACGATATGTGTTGGAAGTGTTTCCAATGTTGATATGATCAAGCATCGCACGCTCCCTCTACCATCGAGATTGGTGTTTGCGTTGAGCATAGACATGATTGGATTATGTCTATCGCGATACGGTTATTCATTTAAGGAGAATAATGGTTACTCTGTTTATTTGAATAATACCTTCAATGGTCTTGCACCTAAAATGAATGGTTTATTGAATCTCGATCGTAGTGATACACATGTTCATGCCAAAAGATAGTAATGATAGTACCACCTACTTGTGGCACTGCCACGTAAGTCATATCGGTATAAAACGCATGAAGAAGCTCCATGTTGATGGATCTTTGGGCTCACTCGTTTTGAAAAGTTTGAGGCATGCGAACCATGTCTATTGGTGTATATGCATGAAGAAACTCCATGCAAATGGACTGTTTGGACTCACTTGATTTTGAATCACTTGAGACATGCAAATCATACCACATGGGCAAGATGACTGAAAGCCTCGGTTTCAGTAAAATGGAACTAGAAAGCAACTTGTTGGAAGTAATACATTTTGATGTGTGCAGTCCAATGAGTGCTGAGGCATGTAGTGGATATCGTTATGTTTACTTCACAGATGATTTGAGTAGATGTTGAGTATATTTACTTGATGAATCACGAGTCTGAATTATTGAAAGGTTCAAGTAATTTCAGTGTGAAGTTGGAAGATCGTCGTGATAAGAGGATAAAAATATCTATGATATGATCATAGAGATGAATATCTGAATTACGAGTTTGGCACAGAATTAAGACATTGTGGAAATTGTTTCAAAACTAATACAGCCTGGAACACCATAGTGTGATGGTGTGTCCGAACATCATAACTGCACCCTATTGGATATGATGCATACCATGATGTCTCTTATCGAATTACCACGATAGTTTATGGGTTAGGCATTAGAGACAACCACATTCACTTTAAATAGGGCACCACGTAATTCCGATGAGATGACACCGTATGAACTATGGTTTAGAGAAACCTAAGCTGTCATTTCTTAAAAGTTTGGGGCTGCGACGCTTATGTGAAAAAGTTTCAGGCTGATAAGCTCGAACCCAAAGCGGATAAATGCATCTTCATAGGACACCCAAAACAGTTGGGTATACTCCTGTCTCAGATCTCGAAAGCAATAAGGGATTGTTTCTAGAATCGGGTCCTTTCTCGAGGAAAAGTTTCTCTCGAAAGAATTGAGTGGGAGGATGGTGGAGACTTGATGAGGTTATTGAACCGTCTCTTCAACTAGTGTGTGGCAGGGCACAGGAAGTTGTTCCTGTGGCACCTACACCAATTGAAGTGGAAGCTTATGATAGTGATCATGAAACTTCAGATCAAGTCACTACCAAACCTCGTAGGATGACAAGGATGCGTACTACTTCAGAGTGGTACGTAATCCTGTCTTGGAAGTCATGTTGCTAGACAACAATGAACCTACGAGCTATGGAGAAGCGATGGTGGGCCCGGATTCCGATAAATGGCTCGAGGCCATAAAATCGAGAGAGGATCCATGTATGAAAACAAAGTGTAGACTTTGGCAGAACAGCTCGATGGTCGTAAGGCTGTTGAGTGCAGATGGATTTTAAAAGGAAGACGGACAATGATGGTAAATGTCACCATTAAGAAAGCTCGACTTGTCGTTAAGATGTTTTCCGACAAGTTCAAGGAGTTGACTATGAGACTTTCTCACTCGTAGCGATGCTAAGAGTCTGTTGGAATTATATTAGCGATTACTGCATTATTTATGAAATCTTGCAGATAGGATGTCAAAACATTGTTTCCTCGACGATTTTCTTGAGGAAAGGTTGTATGTGATACAACCGGAAGGTTTTGTCAATCCTGAAAGATGCTAATAAGTATGCAAAGCTCCAGCAATCCTTCTAAGGACTGAAGTAAGCATCTCGGAGTTGGAATGTACGCTTTGATGAGATGATCAAAGACTTTGGGTTTATACAAAGTTTATGAGAAACTTGTATTTCCAAAGAAGTGAGTGGGAGCACTATAGAATTTCTGATAAGTATATGTTATGGATCAGAAATGATGTAGAATTTCTAAAAGCATATAGGGTTATTTGGAAAGTGTTTTTCAATGGAAAGCCTGGATTAAGCTACTTGAACATTGAGCATCAAGATCTATAAGGATAGATCAAAACGCTTAATGGTACTTTCAAATGAGCACATACCTTGACATGATCTTGAAGGTGTTCAAGATGGATCAGTCAAAGAAGGAGTTCTTGCCTGAGTTGTAAGGTATGAAGTTAAGACTTAAAGCTCACCACGGCAGAATAGAGAGAAAGGACGAAGGTCGTCCCCTATGCTTAAGACATAGGCTCTACAGTATGCTATGCTGTGTACCGCACCTGAAGTGTGCCTTGCCATGAGTCAGTCAAGGGGTACAAGAGTGATCCAAGAATGGATCACAGGACAGCGGTCAAAGTTATCCTTAGTAACTAGTGGACTAAGGAATTTTCTCGATTATGGAGGTGGTAAAAGAGTTCGTCGTAAAGGGTTACGTCGATGCAAGCTTAACACCTATCCGGATAGCTCTGAGTAGAGATGCCGGATACGTATAATGGAGCAACAATTTAGAATAGCTCCAAGTAGAACAGTTATTTGGAATAGCTCCAAATAGAACGTGGTAGCTACATCTAGGAGATGACATAGAGATTTGTAAAGCACACACGGATCTGAAAGGTTCAGACCCGTTGACTAAAACCTCTCTCACAAGCAACATGATCAAACCCAGAACTCATTGAGTGTTAATCACATAGTGATGTGAACTAGATTATTGACTCTAGTAAACTCTTTGGATGTTGGTTACATGGCGATGTGACCTGTGAGTGTTAATCACATGGCGATGTGAACTAGATTATTGACTCTAGTGCAAGTGGGAGACTGTTGGAAATATGCCCTAGAGGCAATAATAAATTAGTTATTATTATATTTCCTTGTTCATGATAATCGTTTATTATCCATGCTATAATTGTATTGATAGGAAACTCAGATACATGTGTGGATACATAGACAACACCATGTCCCTATTAAGCCTCTAGTTGACTAGCTCGTTGATCAATAGATGGTTACGGTTTCCTGACCATGGACATTGGATGTCATTGATAACGGGATCACATCATTAGGAGAATGATGTGATGGACAAAGACCCAATCCTAAGCCTAGCACAAGATCATGTAGTTCGTATGCTAAAGCTTTTCTAATGTCAAGTATCATTTCCTTAAACCATGAGATTGTGCAACTCCCGGATACCGTAGGAGTGCTTTGGGTGTGCCAAACGTCACAACGTAACTGGGTGGCTATAAAGGTACACTACAGGTATCTCCGAAAATGTCTGTTGGGTTGGCACGAATCGAGACTGGGATTTGTCACTCCGTGTAAACGGAGAGGTATCTCTGGGCCCACTCGGTAGGACATCATCATAATGTGCACAATGTGATCAAGGAGTTGATCACGGGATGATGTGTTACGAAACGAGTAAAGAGACTTGCCGGTAACAAGATTGAACAAGGTATCGGGATACCGACGATCGAATCTTGGGCAAGTATCGTACCTCTAGACAAAGGGAATTGTATACGAGATTGATTAAGTCCTTGACATCGTGGTTCATCCGATGAGATCATCGTGGAACATGTGGGAGCCAACATGGGTATCCAGATCCCGCTGTTGGTTATTGACCGGAGAACGTCTCGGTCATGTCTGCATGCTGCCCGAACCCGTAGGGTCTACACACTTAAGGTTCGGTGACGCTAGGGTTATAGAGATATTGTATGCGGTAACCCGAAAGTTGTTCGGAGTCCCGGATGAGATCCCGGACGTCACGAGGAGTTCCGGAATGGTCCGGAGGTAAAGAATTATATATAGGAAGTGCTATTTCGGCCATCGGGACAAGTTTCGGGGTCACCGGTATTGTACCGGGACCACCGGAAGGGTCCCGGGGGTCCACCGGGTGGGGCCACCTGCCCCGGGGGGCCACATGGGCTGTAGGGGGTGTGCCTTGGCCTATATGGGCCAAGGGCACCAGCCCCAAGAGGCCCATGCGCCAAGAAGAGAAAGGGGAGAGTCCTAAAGGGGGAAGGCACCTCCGAGGTGCCTTGGGGAGGATGGACTCCTCCCCCCCTTGGCCGCACCCTTCCTTGGAGGAAGGGGCAAGGGCTGCGCCTCCCCCTCTCCCTTGGCCCTATATATAGTGGGGAAAAGGAGGAGCAACCATACCTAAGGCCTGGCGCCTCCCTCTCCCTCCCGTGACACATCTCCCTCCTCCCGCAGCGCTTAGCGAAGCCCTGTTGGAATCCCGCTACTTCCACCACGCCGTCGTGCTGCTGGATCTCCATCAACCTCTCCCTCCTCCTTGCTGGATCAAGGCGTGGGAGACGTCTCCGTTCCGTACGTGTGTTGAACGCGGAGGTGCCGTCCGTTCGGCACTAGGATCATCGGTGATTTGAATCACGACGAGTACGACTCCATCAACCCCGTTCTCTTGAACGCTTCCGCGCGCGATCTACAAGGGTATGTAGATCCACTCCTCCCTCGTTGCTAGATAACTTCATAGATAGATCTTGGTGACACGTAGGAAAATTTTGAATTTATGCTACGTTCACCAACACCCCACATCTTAAAAATAGATAATATGGTTGCTGCTTTTTCTGGCGAACCTGCACCCCCATATTCCTAAGATAGATAGTGAGGCTACTTATCCGGCGAGTTTCCGACCTTCCATCTCGCTCACGCAGGGAAAAGAAAAAAAAATGATTGGCGTCAACAAAAATTTCAGGCACCTCAAGTTTCGCAAAACCGATGAAAAATAGGCTGCTACCCACAAACTACAAGGTCATGTGTAAACCTCGGGCAGCGTGCCGAGGTTCAGTGCCCGGACAAATTTCCCATAGTAGTCGGGACCCGGCTTGAGCAGGAGCTTGTTGGTAGGTAGATCGGCCAACAAGCAAATCGTTGAGCATAATAACCTCGTACCGTATTATGCTAACCTTCCTCAGCCAAATCGGATCAGAGTCCCATGTGTCTTGCAGCACCACACCGTTTTGGAGCCACGTGGATCTCCCTGCAAAATGCCCGACGAACCCCTCTTGCACACACGGTACGACCGTACGACACGTTTTCCTGCGCAAACCGGAGGGGCGTAAACGGAAACTCACCGAGACCGTACGGCTCAGGTGCCCAAGGCCAAGGGAACAGCGGCAAGAACTCTCCCGCGGTCATCCAACCGGTGTCAGCTTTGGAGAAGCAGGGGCAGAACAGTACCAACACCACCAAGACGAAAATGGCATGGCCTGTAATTCACGTGGATTCCAGGCCCAGTTGTAACGTGAACCGCCATGGCGTGTCAGCCTAGAAACATCAGAAAGGTGGGTGGGTGCACGCACGGGACCCGACTCAACGCGAAAGAAACGAGCAAATAAAAAGCTGAAATAGCATATATAGTTTCTGAAATTCAATACTGGCGACAAGAAAGGGGGCCTTTTTTAAAGTGCACAATCGGGTGACACACGACGGCACGGGCACGGGCGTGCGTCTCCGACCACATCTTATTTTTTTTTCGCCCTCTCTCCCTGCTCCATCCGTTCATGTGAATCCGAACAGAACAAGTGGTTTGGTTTGGTTTGGTTTATTCGGTTAATGCGGACTTTTTGTAGCATCACTTTATGTTGTTTTCTTTAGGCAAATCCTGGTTTATTTCGAGATGAGGACGAATAAACAAGCGAGGGGAGATCATTGCCGTCGCCTTCGCGCATGGCACGTGGGTCCTCGGCCCTGACCAGCCGGCCGCGTGCCGACGGACGTCACGGGCCAGCGGCGGGAGCAACGCATTTTTGTTTATTTTCTTTCTCAATGAATGAACCTTGCACGTAATATATTGGTTCCTTTGAAACACCAAGCAGCCTAGAGTTTTTCTTGTCAAACTTTTCAAAGATGAAAATATTAGTGTAGGTCGAACGGACAAACTTCTTGTGCTCCAAAATCTCCGGAGAGCAAGGGGGTCGTTGGTCGGTCGAGGTCCAAGGGTATTTTAATCGCAGATAGATAGCTGCATGGTTATTATTTTCGCGAAAGAAATCCCGGAGGCATCATAATGAAGAAGGTGTTAATTTCTCACCGATCTTTCGCTATTAGTAGTACTATAGTTGCCTACTGTAATTTTGGTCGTCTGTTGCCCCTTCCCCAATCCACGCCACTCGCCACTCGCCAGGGTACGGAGGGTACAGTTTGAACATTTTGAACGGTCAATGTGTAACAAAGCATCGGCTCTATGTGTGTAGTACATTTTGAACGCTCTCTAACTCACGCCGTGAGCACCAAGGCATGAATGCAAGCTCGCTCATCGGCAGAAATTTCCTTTCAAGTACATTTAACGTTTCATATATATTTATATAAAAAAATACTCAAGAAGAAAAAGTGGCAGCCAAGAGCATTCACAATCGGGCTTCTCAAAATGCTCCCTATACGTCCGGACACACCACCTGATCAATGACCCGTCGCAGAAATGTGATCCAACCAGCCCCCTCAAACTGGTCCTATACGTCTAGAATGTCTGACGCGTGTCAAACCTAGCCCATATATGGGACAGAAATAGGGAGGCACGGGCACGCCCGGACGCGTCCGCCACATCGGACTGGACATATTAGACCCACACCCAACTCTCTCCTAGCCCGACCTACTCTCTGCTTCTCCTTTGTTCTCCCTCGTCCGCGCCGACCCTCCCCTAACCCCGCCGCAGTCCCGACCCCACAGCGCCATTTCCACTGGCACAAAACCTATACCCATCACCCTTGCCACCCCTGACACTGTCACCACTTCAGAAGCCTTTGCGCTACGTCCCGATCCTCCGACCATACACCTTGCCTTTTATGTGTTTGACAAATTGCTCGAAGAGTTTTTTGATTTTTTTTGTAGGTAAAAGGATGGATTCGTTGGATTTGTCAGATGACGAGTTTCAGAACAATGAGCTTGATGAATTCATTAAAAAAAAGAGCTCATCGATTTGCCAGATGAAGAATTCATGACGACGATGAGCATCCAGAAGGAAGTGGAGCATAATTTAAACTTCAAGGGTTTAATTGGGAGGGGGGGGGGATTGTACACAAGGATAGGGTCGCTGGCGCACAACTACTGCAAACCCTTGTTCTTGCACATTGTGCAGGGCGTGGAGGCATATTGTCTGTACTTCACTCTCAGAAAGAATTTTTGGTACGTCTCAAACGCATCTACAATTTTTTATTGTTTTATGGAACTATATTATCACTTTTGAATACTTTTATTTTTTCTAAACTAACTTGTTAATGAAAGCACAAGTGCTCCCTAGGTGGTTTTGATAATTGATGACAACATATCTCTTGTTGGACTAACATTTTATCTAGCATGTTTCAGATAAGTTCAACAATGGAGTGGCATGGACTAAAGGTTGTGGGAACTCCTTCAAGATGCTAAGGACAAAGGATTGGCTAAAGCTTCAAGCTCAAGACTCTTCATTTTACATTTTAGTGATCCAAGATCACATTGAGTCCATAGGAAAAGCCAATACTATCAAGGAGGGATGAGGTGTTGCTTAATGAGCCTCTTGCTTCATGTGCTTAATGATATGCTCCAAAATCCTCAGCTACTTTCCCACTTCCACATATGACCTAAACCCTAAGCCAAACTCGGTCCTACCGATTCTTCCTATCCGGCGCCACCGAGTTTCACTTGTCATAAGCCACTGCCAAACCCTAATCAGTTCGGTCTCACCGATGGGATCTCGGTCTCACCGAGATGGGCTTGCAAACTCTCTGTTACCCATTGCAATATTCTCGTCCCACCGAGTTTGCTTGCCAAATCTCAGTTTCACTTATTACCCAAATCGGTCCCACCGAGTTTGAGTAATCGGTCAAACCGAGTTTTGGATTTACCCTAACCCTAGCACATCGGTCCAACCGAGTTGATCCAGTTGGTCCCACCGAAATCTCTAACGGTCACTAGGTTTACCTTCGGTCCGACCGAGTTGATTCGGTCCCACCGAGATTGGAAAACTGTGTGTAACGGTTGGATTTTGTGTGGAGGCTATATATACCCCTCCACCTCCTCTTCATTCATGGAGAGAGCCATCAGAACACATACACATTCCAACTCATATGTTGTGAGAGAGAACCACCTACTCATTGTGTTGAGGTCAAGATATTCCATTCCACCATATGAATCTTGATCTCTAGCCTTCCCCAAGTTGCTTTCCACTCAAATCTTCTTTCCAAATCCAATCCTATGAGAGAGAGTTGAGTGTTGGGGAGACTATCATTTGAAGCACAAGAGCAAGGAGTTCATCATCAACACACCATTTGTTACTTCTTGGAGAGTGGTGTCTCCTAGATTGGCTAGGTGTCACTTGGGAGCCTCCGACAAGATTGTGGAGTTGAACCAAGGAGTTTGTAAGGGCAGGAGATCGCCTACTTGTGGTGGTTGCTTCTTCGTGGACCCTTCGTGGGTGGAGCCCTGTGTGGACTCGCGCAACCGTTACCCTTGGGTGGAGCCCTGTGTGGACTCGCGCAACCGTTACCCTTCGTGGGTTGAAGTCTCCATCAACGTGGATGTAGGATAGCACCACCTATCCGAACCACGGGAAAAACATCCGTGTCTCCAAATTGCGTTTGAATTCTCCAAACCCTTCCCTTTACATTCTTGCAAGTTGCATGCTTTACATTCCGCTGCTCATATACTCTTTGCATGCTTGCTTGATATGTATTGTGTATGTTGAAATTGTGCCTAAACTCCACTTAAACCGAAAAAGCTTAAAAATTGCAACTTTAGCATTAAGTGTCTAATCACCCCCCTCTAGACACATCTACTTCTAGATCCTACAAGTGGTATCAGAGCTTTGGTCTCCATTGCCTTGGTTTAATCACCATTGGAGGAAGATGGATGTGTCTACATTAGGGAGTCTTAGACATAGAGTGCCTATTCTTGATGGAGAGTATTTTCATGAGTGGAAAAATGAGATGCTTGTAATCTTCAATCAATATCATTTGAACAAGTATATTGCTAGCCCTTGTGCATCTCATATTGATCCTTTGCATCCTACCCTAGATGAAGATATTGACATGATTCGCAATCTTAGAACTATTGAGCTCATCATTAGAGGATTGCCCAAAAATTTGATTGCTAGTTTGCCTACTCAAAATTGTGCCTATACTATATGGAAATTTCTTGAGGAACGATTTCCCGATCATTCCTTGAAAACTTTGGATGAAATTCTCCATAAATCTATTGCCTTGAGTAAGATGAACTCTAGTGATCCTAGTTTTGGTAATTGTCTATTTGAACTTACCAATCTTAAGCATGCTAAAGGAGATGTTGGAATCATTAGTGATATCATATTCAAAGCTATAAGAATTCATAAAAGTGACCACTTTGATGATCATTTATCTAATGAATTACCCTCTCTAGGAAATGATGAGTCACAAGATCATGATGAACATGAATATTATGATGATGATGATAGTGACTTCGATCTTGATGATGCAATGAGACATTTTGGTCTTATGGCAAATCTTCGGGGATATGAATCAGGAGGAAAGGAATGGGTTCTTGATAGTGGATGTACTGATCATATGACCGGAGATGAAGAGATGTTTCGTGAGCTTGCTGAAAATGACGGCCCTCGAAAATATGTCACCTTTGGTGATAATTCAAAGGGTAAAGTGGTTGGCCTTGGTAAGGTGGCCATCTCACATGATAGTTCCATTCAAAATGTCATGCTCGTTGAATCTCTTGGCTACAACTTACTTTCAGTATCTAGACTTGCTGATTTCGGTTTGAATGTCCTATTTACTGAGGTAGATTGCCAAGTATTTCGTCGAGACAATCATAAAATGGTCTTTACGGGTATGCGTAGAGGTGATCTTTACATTGTCGATTTCTCTAAAAAGGCACAACCTAAAACTTGCTTTGTTGCTAAATCCTCAAAAGGTTGGTTGTGGCATAGACGACTAGGTCACGTTGGCATGAGAAACCTTGACAAGCTTATTAAAGGAAATCATATCCTTGGAGTTAACGATGTCATATTTGATAAGGATAGACTTTGCAGTGCTTGTCAAGCAGGTAAACAGGTTGGAGGAAGACATCCCGTGAAGAACATCATGACCACAAGGAGGCCACTCGAGCTACTTCACATGGATCTTTTTGGTCCCAACGCCTACAAGAGTCTCGGTGGAAATTCTTTTGGTCTAGTTATAGTTGATGATTTTTCAAGATTTACGTGGGTGTTCTTTCTTAATGACAACGCAGGTCCAAAGATCTTCAAAGAACTTCGCTAGGAAGGCCCAAAATCAATTTGACGTGAAGATCAAGAAGGTTCGGGACAACGGAACGGAGTTCAAGAACGCAAATGTGGACACCTTTCTTGATGAAGAAGGGATTTCACATGAGTTCTCGGCTACGTACACACCTCAACAAAATGGAGTCGTTGACTCAGCGAAGAAACCGGACGCTCATCAAAATGGCAAGAACGATGCTTGATGAATACAAGACGCCAAAGCACTTTTGGGCAGAAGCGGTTGAGACAGCTTGTCACGCAACAAATCGCTTATATCTTCACAAGCTACTCGGCAAGACGGCATACGAGCTTCTCACCGGTAACAAACCCCAAGTTGGATACTTTCGAGTATTCGGCTCAAAGTGCTACATTCTTGATAAGCATCGTCGTTCAAAGTTTGCTCCTAAATCTCATGAAGGTTTTCTACTTGGTTATGGCTCAAACTCTCACACTTACCGTGTCTACAACAATTTCACCCGAAAGGTTGAAGAGACGGTAGATGTGAAGTTTGATGAATCTAATGGCTCGCAAGTAGAGCAATTGCCAATTGATGTAGGAGACAAAGACCCTTCAGAAGCAATTCAAGACTTGTCCATTGGCAAAATTCGTCTAACAGAGGTGAAGGAGAGTACTTCATCCGTCCAAGTGGAAGCTTCTACCTCACAACAAGGTGAACCAACAATCGACACGGAAGCATCCACAAGTGGACACACAAGATGAAGAAAACGAGGAAGTACGTCAAGATGAACATCAACAACCTCTTTCCACCACGACAAGAGACGACGACGTCAACAATGAAGAAGGCCAAGAAGAAGAACAAGATGAAGAAGATGTTCACGAAGACCAAGCAAAAGCTCTCACGAGTTCGAGCAAGAATTGCCAAAGATCATCCCGTCGAGCAAATCCTCAATGATATACAAACCGGGAGAATCACTCGCTCAAAAACTCGTTTAGCTAACTTTTGTGAAAACTATTCATTCATCTCTAGCATTGAACCTATGAAGGTTGAAGAAGCATTGGAAGATCCGGATTGGATAAACGCTATGCATGAAGAGCTACATAATTTTGAGAGAAACCAAGTTTGGACATTGGTCGAGAAGCCCGACAACAACCACAACATCATTGGTACCAAATGGGTGTTTCGCAACAAGCAAGATGAAGATGGACAAGTGGTTCGCAACAAAGCACGTCTCGTCGCCCAAGGGTACACACAAGTCGAAGGTATGGACTATGGTGAGACGTATGCTCCCGTTGCTAGACTTGAGTCCATTCGCATCTTACTTGCCTATGCTAATCACCATAATATCACCTTGTACCAAATGGACATTAAAAGTGCTTTTCTAAATGGTGAAATAGAGGAGGAAGTTTATGTCAAACAACCTCCCGGCTTTATCAATCCTAAGAAACCAAATCATGTTTACAAACTTCACAAAGCTCTTTATGGTCTTAAACAAGCTCCTAGAGCATGGTATAAATGCTTGACCAAGTTCCTTACTACAAGTGGTTTTGAAAGTTTTAAAATGATTCTACTCTTTTTACTAAAAGGGTTAATGGAGAACTATTTGTATGCCAAATTTATGTTGATGATATCATATTTGGTTCAACTAACCCTCTCTTTAGTGAAAAGTTTGGAAAGCTAATGTCAGAGAAGTTTGAGATGTCTATGATGAGTGAACTCAAATTCTTTCTCGGTTTGCAAATCAAGCAAACTAAGGAAGGTACATTTGTCTCTCAAACAAAGTACACCAAGGACTTATTCAAGAAGTTCAATATGCAAGAATGCAAAGGTATGTCTACACCCATGCCTACTAGTGGACATAATGATTTAACCAAAGATGGTGAACCGGTTGATCAAAAGGTTTATCGCTCTATGATTGGTTCATTGTTATACCTATGTGCTTCACGTCCCGATATTATGCTAAGTGTGTGCATGTGTGCACGATATCAAGCTGCTCCTAAAGATTGTCATCTTAAGGCTGTGAAAAGGATAGTGAGATATTTAATCCATACACCAAATTTTGGCATTTGGTATCCTAAGAGGTCTTCTTTTGATCTTGTTGGCTATTCCGACTCGGATTATGCCGGAGATAAGGTTGATAGACAGTCCACTTCGGGTACTTGTCAATTTCTTGGTAGATCTCTTGTGTCTTGGTCTTCCAAGAAACAAAACTCGGTATCCTTATCCACCGCCGAAGCGGAATACATTGCCGCTGGTTCATGTTGTGCTCAATTACTTTGGATGACCCAAACTCTTAAAGATTATGGGATTTATGTGAAACATGTTCCACTGCTTTGTGACAATGAAAGTGCTATCAAAATTGGTCATAATCCTGTACAACATTCTCGAACCAAGCATATTGAAGTTCGTGATCATTTCATTCGAGATCATTGCTAAGGGTGACATCAATTCTTAAGCATGTTCCGCACGATAGCAATTAGCGATATATTCACTAACCTCTGATGAGAAAGTGTTTGCAGTTGAGAGGAGGAATTGAACATCATTGATGCGTCGAAACTTGGAGTAGAAACTCCATTGATACATGCAAGACATGAGCTTATGACTAATCCATTGATATATCTCTTATGATAACTATCTTATGTCTTGGATATTATTTGCACCTTGCATGTTGTCTAACCCATGTAGGTGCTTGGTTGAATCTAATTCCATGAGATTGCGACTCACTCATATCTTGAGCAATCTCTACATCACCAAGACTCTACACAATAGTGGTTGAAGACAAGGAAGCACAAAACCATTCAAACATATCCTTTGACAAATTCTATATTAAGCTTCATGATTGTCATTTTTGGATATACAAGTGCTCTTCCTTGCAAGAACTAACCCATGTAGGTGAATGAACTCAAACTCCAAGTGGTGCTCCCAACTCTTGATGAGCCACATCAACCTTGAGCACCCACACAAGTTCAACTACATGAGCAAGAACCAAACCACCACCCAAGGTATGTTATTCCATCTTAGAGAAGCTTTACTCCAAGCATGAGTCAAAGCAACTCAACAAGATGTGAATACATCAAGATGCTTAAACGAAAAATGGTAACCCCATTTTGAGCTTAAACGATGAGTATGACCTACGATCAAGTGTCCTCACTTGACTCCTAAGTCAATATACTCTAACATAGGTGACTATGTCACCGCCCAACTCTAGATGAAGTTCTCTTGTGTTCTTTTCTGAGTCATTGCATTTGTCCCTTGCATATTTGTTTCTTTCTTTTTCAATCAAAAAAAACTTCATCTAGAAACTTTCACTCTTTTCTTTTTGATTTTTGTTCTGCATATTTCTGCATCAAATTCCTTGCAAATCTTTCAGCTAATTCATTGCAAATCTTTGTGAGATCTTACTTGACTAGTGAGCTGAGGTGACAAGTGTTTTTCTCTGTGAT
>NC_053024.1:97905065-97915486 GCF_003073215.2 Triticum urartu
GTACCGTTTCAGGAGCGGTAGTACCGCCCTTACCACCGCGGTAGTACCGCGTTGGGTCCTATTCCCTACTAGTCTTCTCTGCGCGGCAGTACCGCTGGCTGGAGCGGCAGTACCGCTGACCTAGCGGTAGTACCGCCCCCTCTTAGCGGTAGTACCGCCCTGTGCGGGGCTGGTTGGTGGGGGCAACGGTTGGATTGTTGCCCCCACTATAAAAGGGGGTCCCCTTCTTCCCTTTGACCTACCTCTTCCTCCTCAAGCTCCATTTATTGCTCAAGCTCCATTAAATGCTCCAAGCTCCATTTTTGCCCGATCTATCTCTCTAGCCAATCAAACTTGTTGATTTGCTCGGGAGTGGTTGAGAAGGCCCCGATCTACACTTCCACCAAGGGATTTTCGATTCCCCCACTCATCCCTAGCGGATCTTATTACTCTTGGGTGTTTGAGCACCCTAGACGGTTGAGGTCACCACGGAGCCATAGTCCATTGTGGTGAAGCTTCGTGGTTTTGTTGGGAGCCTCTGATTAAGTTGTGGAGATTGCCCCAACCTTGTTTGTAAAGGTTTGGTCGCCGCCTTCAAGGGCACCAATAGTGGAATCACGGCATCTCGCATTGTGTGCGGGCGTGAGGAGAATACGGTGGCCCTGGTGGCTTTTTGGGGAGCATTATGCCTCCACACCGCTCTAACGGAGACGTACTTCCCCTCAAAAGGAAGGAACTTCGGTAACACATCCTCGTCTTCACCGGATCCACTCTTGGTTATCTCTTACCTTTACTTGTGCAAGCTCTTTAGTGTTACTTCTCTTGCTTGCTTGTATGCTTGTTGTTATTGCATCATATAGGTTGCTCACCTAGTTGCACATCTAGACAACCTACCTTAATGCAAAGTTTAATTTGATAAAGAATAGTTAAAAATTGGTAGTTGCCTATTCCCCCCCCCCTCTAGTCAACCATATCGATCTTTTCAATTGGTATCAGCGCCTCATTTCTTTATTAAGGACTTTACCGTCCAAAGAGTATGGTTGATACCGTAGACGATGTGGAGGAACACTCCGGTGTGAATCCGATCTCGTCTACGGGCGATGGGGGAACCTCGGTCTCTCATGAGGAGTTCAATATGGCCTTGGAGACATTGAAAACCTCCATGACGACCGAAGTTGAAAGCATGTTTACTAAATTTCTTAAGGGGCTTAAACTATCCACCGCGCCGTTGAAAGTGGGTGACCCCGCCAACAAGGTGACGGATGCTATCCCCGACAAGGGGGAAGCTAGTAGTGAAAAGGCTCCTTCTTCTAGTGGTAAGAATGACACCGGCATCTTTGCCCATGTGGAACCACCACTTGTTTATGGTGGACCGGTTCCTTCCACTTATTTGAATCATGCCGGTCCTTCCCCTAAGATTGTGAAAAATGAGGACTTTGATTCTTGGGTTTACCGCTTTAAACGTCATTTAAATTATGTGAACACTAACCTTTGGAGAATCATTGAAGAAGGTTTCTATCCACATGATCCAAGCAACTTCACTCCTCGAGAAGCCGCGGATAATCAATTCAATGAGAATGCTATCTTCATCATTCAAGATGCAATTCCACCCGAAGACCTACCTCATCTTCGTCCCTTCGCCTTGGCCAAAGATGCATGGCATTGTGTTGTCTCTCTTTACCGGGGAAGCGCAAGCATTCAACGCTCCAACTATGAAGTGGTACAAGATGAGGCCGATGAGTTTGCAATGAAAGAAGATGAAGAACCTCGTGAGCTTTATCGGAGAGTAACCAAACTCGCGGTCTCACTACGAGATCACGGGAGCAAGGACACAGATGACAATTGGATCAAGCGAAAATTCCTTAAGGCAATGATGCCCTATCACAAGGCCATGTCCTCCGTCATTCGTCAAAGACCGGACTTCCACACTTTGACCTCAAGCGAAGTGTTGGATGATTTTGTGGCCATGAACATTTTGGACAAGACCGCCGACAATGCGGTGCTTCGTTCTCAAAGGGCAAAGAGGCCTAGCCTTGCATTGAAGGCTAAGCTCACCGTTGAAGAAGAAGAAGGGGAAGAAGAGGAGAGCAACCCCAAAGATATGAAGTATGCATATCATGAACACATGGCACTTGCTTCAAGGCAATTTTGGAGCAAGAAAAACTCTAGGCCAAACTTTAGCAAAAACAACTCAAGTGGCACGAAAAGCAAGCAACGTGTAAGGACTTGCTATAATTGCGGCAACGTGAGTCATTTTGTTGTGGAATGCCCATATGAGAAGAGGGAAGACAATGGTGGAAAGCTCATCCGAAAGGACAAGGCCAAGTCGTTCCCCAACAAGAGCAACTTCACCAAGAAGACTCCTCCCAAGGCATTGGTGGTACAAGAAGAGTACAATGAGGATGATGATGATGATGATGAAAGTGATGAGTCGGTTGCCATGGCCTCCGTTGCCATTGCGACGACTCCACGGGTATCTCTCTTCGACTCACCCAATGAGAGCATCACCGCCAAGTGCCTCATGGCTAAAGCCACCAACAAGGTAACCTCCAACATCAGAACTACAATCATTAATCATCCTTCTCCGGCGGATAGCATTAATGAACTTGATGAAGATAATGTGGAGGCTAATGAGTTTGAGGCCTTTATGGGCAAACTCAAGGAAAAATCCAAGAAGCACTTTGTTGCTCTCTTGGAACAACTTGGTGAAGCCAATGACATGATCGAGGCTCACGAAAACACCATCACTAAGATGGAAGGGCATAGTCGTGACTATGCCGATGAGATTTTGGATCTTTCCAATGCTCTTGAGGAAGAGCGTGGTCTTCGTTTGGCTCTTGAGGAGTCACACAACGTTGATCATGCTAAGTTAAAGAAAGATTATGATCATGTCCTCATTGGTTCTCGTGTGCTAAATTCCGAGAAGGCCAAACTCGGGGTTGATCTTGCTAGACTCAAGGAGGAGTTTGATATACTTGACAAGGCCCACAAGGCCTTGAAGGGTATTCACGCTAGTCTCAAGGAGTCTCATGATCAACTCCAAGTGAAGCTAACTAAGGAGAAAGCAACATTTCCTCATATGGTTTTAATTGACAATGCAAATGCTACTAACCCGTGTTGTGAGCATATACATCTTGTTGAGGAAAATGCTAAGTTGAAGGAGCAACTTGAGAGAGGTCTTGCGACTTGCATACAAGGCAAGAAGAACCTCAACGATCTCTTGATCAACCAAAAGGGAGTTGTGGCCAAGGAAGGGGTTGGGTACGTGCCCGACTCCAAGAACAAGAAGAAGAATGACAAGACCAAAAGACCACCTCCTCTCATGCAAACCTTTGTGAAGGAGGGAGAGAGTGCCTCCGAGGAGAAGAAAAAGAACACTACAAGGGGCGGCAATGTCAAGAAGGGCAATGCCACCCCTACCAACAAAGCCGGCGATTTTAACCCTTCTTATGTGTTATGCCGTGCTAGTGATGGGCATGTTTATACCAAATTTGTTGGTTCTCTTCATGAGTACATTGAATGGTCTATTTGGATTCCAAAGACCCTTGTTACTAACATCAAAGGACCCATTACAAAATGGGTACCTAAAACCAAGCATTGATCTCTTGTAGGTGTTTGCTTCCGGTGGGGGATCATGGTTGCTCGATAGCGGAGCTACAAATCATATGACCAGAAGCAAGGACTTGGTGGTGGATGTGCACAAGGTTCCATCTATGCCCACCAATATCGAGTGGGGTGACGCCTCATCTTCTAAGGTATTGGGACTTCGCAAGGTGGTCATCTCTCATGATCTCACGATCGAGAAGGTCATGCTTGTTGAGTCCCTTGCATACAATTTACTTTCGGTTCGTCAACTTGCAATCATGGGCTTTGCCACTTTCTTTGATATCGATATCGTGGCCTCTTGTGGAGCAAGACTCTTAAAGTAGCCTTTGTTGGGCATGTCGAGAACGGTCTATACGTGATTAACTTTTCGAAGCGACCCACTAAAACCGCGACATGCCTAATGGCTAAAGTTGATGTGGGATGGCTTTGGCATCGCCGTTTAGCCCATGTCAATATGAGATCTTTGCAAAGTCTCCTCAAGGGGGACAATGTCCGTGGACTAACGAATGTTAGTTTTGCTAAAGATCATGCTTGCAGTGCCTGTATCGAAGGAAAGCTACATGAGAAGGCTCACCCTCCCACGACTGTCATTTATTCGAAGAGGCCTTTGGAGCTCCTTCACATGGATCTCTTTGGGCCTCCTTCCTTCGATAGTCTTGGAGGTAGAAAGTATTTCTTGGTGATTGTGGATGACTACTCAAGGTACACGTGGGTGTATTTCTTCAAGAGGAAGAGCGAGACCTAACAAACCATCATTGACTTTGCAAATAAAGCACAACGTCAACACAATGCAAAGATCTTGACAATAAGAAGTGACAACGGCACCGAGTTCAAGACCTACACATTGCATGAATTTCTTAGTGATGAGGGAATCAAGCATCAATATTCCGCACCCTACACCCCTCAACAAAATGGTGTTGCGGAGAGGAAGAACCGGACGTTGATGGATGCGGCAAGGACCATGATGGCGGAGTTCAAGTCTCCGTACAACTTTTGGACCGAAGCCATCAACACCGCGTGTCATGCATCCAATCGGCTCTACCTCCGCAAGGGCTTGAACAAGACTCCATATGAGATACTCACCAGTAACAAGCCCAATCTCAAGTACTTCCGGGTATTCGGGTGTAAGTGTTTCATTCTCAAGAAAGGTGTTCGGTTGTCTAAATTTGAGACTAGAGCTTATGAGGGCATATTTATTGGCTATGCTACAAACTCTCATGCTTACCGTGTCCTCAATAAATCCACGAGACTTATTGAGGAGACGTGTAACGTGGAGTTTGATGAGAATAACGGCTCCCAAGTGGAGCAAAGTGGCACTTGTGATGTAGGTGATGAAATTCCTCCCCAAGCCATAAGAAGAATGGTTGTTGGCTTTATCCTACCCATTGAGGAACCCCTTGTGGCCGAAGGAGAAGGACAAAGCTCCACTCAAGTGGAGCCATCACCAACCCAAGGCCCACACGCTTCCGAAGAACAACATGAAGGCCCTCATCCTCAAGAACATGACCAAGGGCAAGATCACGCTCAAGACGGTGTTGACTCATCAAGTGATGCCCAAGGTCAAGTTCTCTCCTCCGAGAAAGTTCAAGAACAAGAACAAGCCCAAGACGACGCTCAAGATTATCAAGTGACTACTCGTCTCACCCCCGAGGAAGAATTAGAGCGTCGTGCCGCCAAGGTTGCTTCCAAGCTCTCCACCAAGGATCATCTCATGACGAATGTGCTTGGAAGCTTAAGAAAGGGGGTAAGCACTCGTAGACAATTAGCAAATTATTGTGAGCATCATGCGTTTGTCTCTTGTGTGGAACCCCACAAGGTCTATGAAGCGCTAGAAGACCCGGATTGACTCAATGCCATGCATGAAGAACTCAACAACTTCGAGCGCAACAAAGTGTGGAGATTGGTGCCAAGACCAACCGGGAATCACAATGTCATAGGAACCAAGTGGATATTTAAGAACAAGCAAGATGCCCATGGGATTATCATTCGCAACAAGGCTCATTTGGTAGCACAAGGCTACTCCCAAGTCGAGGGTATCGACTACGGTGAAACCTTTGCTCCCATTGCTCGTCTTGAATCCATTCGCATGTTGATTGCATATGCTTCTCATCATAACTTTAAGTTACAACAAATGGATGTGAAAAGTGCTTTTCTTAATGGTCCTATTAATGAGTTGGTTTACGTCAAGCAACCCCCCGGGTTCGAGGATCCCTACTTTCCCGATCATGTGTATCAACTCAATAAGGCACTCTATGGCCTTAAACAAGCCCCACGTGTGTGGTATGACCACCTTACCGAGTTGTTACAAGACCGTGGTTTTGAAGTTGGGCTAATCGACCCCACTCTTTTTACCAAGAAGGTCAAAGGGGAGTTGTTTGTGTGCCAATTATATGTTGATGACATTATCTTTGGTTCTCCTAACAAAGCTTTCAATGAGGAATTTGCCACTCTCATGACCTCAAAGTTCGAGATGTCCTCCATGGGAGAGTTGAAGTTCTTTCTAGGGTTCGAAGTGAAGCAAAGAAGAGAAGGAACCTTCATCAATCAATCCAAATACACTCAAGACATACTCAAGAGATTCAAGCTAAGTGACGTCAAGCCGGCTTCCGCTCCAATGCCCACCAAGTGCCAACTTGACTTAGATCCCAATGGTAAAGTGGTGGATCAAAAGCTATATCGTTCCATGATTGGATCCTTGCTTCACCTTTGTGCATCTAGACCGGACATCATGTTGAGTGTGGGAATTTGTGCACGGTTTCAAGTCGCACCTAAGGAAAGTCACTATGTGGCGGTCAAACGAATCTTTCGATATTTGGCTCATACCCCAAACTTTGGCTTATGGTACCCAAGAGGATCAAACTTCAAGCTTGTAGGGTACTCGGATTCCGATTGGGCGGGAGACAAAGTGGATAGGAAGTCCACTTCCGGAGGGTGCTAATTCCTTGGTTGCTCTTTGTTAAGTTGGTCTTCCAAAAAGCAAAGTTGTGTGTCTCTCTCGTCCACTAAGGCGGAGTATATTACAGCCGGTAGTTGTTGTGCACAACTCCTATGGATGAGGCAAACTTTAAAGGATTATGGTGTCACTTGTGACAAAGTGCCTCTTTGGTGTGACAATGAAAGTGCCATCAAGATCTCTCTCAACCCGGTGCAACACTTCAAGACGAAGCATATTGAGCTTCGGTATCACTTCATCCGGAATCACATTAGGCGAGGAGAGATCGAGCTCAACTATGTCAACACTCATGAAAACCTTGCAGATATTTTCACGAAGCCCTTGGATGAAGCAAGATTTCGCGAGTTAAGGCATGAGCTAAATATCATTGATTCGAGCAATGTGGCTTGAACCCTTGCACACCCCACCACGCTCAATTTGCTGTCTAGTTTAGGTGTAGGCATAGACATAGGGGGAGTGTTGTTCTCTCAATGAACTCTCCCTCTCCCCCATTATGCATAAATTGATCAAGTCTTTCACTTTAGCCATTGTTGATGGTACTTGTGTTTCAAAGACGAGTTTTGGTCATGGGCCCAAAGTTAAAATCTTCGCGGCGCCATACCTCTTGACTCAAACATAGGTGGCCTCGGCCACCGCCCTCTTTTGAAGAGGTGTGTCTTGGTCGTTTGCTGGTGTGCTCTCTTTTCTTGCCGTTTTTTTGTTTTTCCTTCGAGCAAAAGCCATGTTGTTAGGTTGCCGTGGCGTGCTGGGAGGTACTACTGCTGGTGGTGCGCGGTACTACCGCTGAGGGACGGGACCAGGGGGTTATATCAGGGCAGGGGGAGGTTTCTTCTCCCCCATACCCATTCGCTTCGCCCCCTCTTTCCTCTTCCTCTCTCCAGCCTAAACTCGCCGCGGGAGGGCTCCGGCGGATCTCTGTCTCCGGGGCGTCCCTCTCCATTTCCTTTGGTGGAGTCGATCCCCACCTCGTCCTCTTGCCATGGATGCCGGTATTGCCCCCGTTCTTTCTCTCCTTTTGTCTCGTTTTCAGATCTTGTTTCTTAGGGGCAATGGTGGTTGCATCTCTAGATTTTTGGCTAAATCTAGGCTTGAGTTGGTTGGAGAAGGCAACTAGACTATCTCGATTAGAGTTTGGTAGGAATATTTTTGAATTTGGCAGGCCGGTAGTGCCGGATCTGACCACAGTAGTAGGAAACCGCTGTTTCTCTGCCTCGTGATGTAGGAAACCGCTGTTTCTCCGCCTCGAGCAGTACTACTGCTCTCGTTGGAGCGGTACTACCGCTTGACCTCGAGCGGTACTACCGCTCTCTTTGGTGCGGTACTACCGCTTGGGCGGTACTACCGCGGGCATGTCACGGTACTACCGCTGCATGCCAAATTCCATCATATTCCTGCCTTACCTTGATCCTTTTTGTTGTGTTTGTTGGCTTATGCTCGTTCTTTCTGGTTATTTTGCGTGTTCTTGTGTTTGGCTCCAGGTGATGACCATTCTGAGCATCAAGCTCGCCGTATCAACCCCGGGCGTGCAACATCAAAACGCTACCGCACCTCTGAGCCAGCCGGTGGTTCCTCGAGCACCCAACCGCCTCCAGCAAGTGCATCCGCAAGTGTTCCTCCACCTCCTCAGCAATCGAAGAGATCCGCCAACAAGCCAAAGGGGAAGACTGTGACTGAGATGACCAACAAGGAGTTTTGGGAAAAGCGTCGCCGCAATCCCTATGAGGTGAACCAAGAACCCACTTTGGTCAACCGCCCGTTCTGGAACCGTTTTCAGTTTGCCATCTATTTTGATGTGATCAAGGCCAAGAAGAATCTCTTTGTTGATGTTCGCTCCATTGACACTGATGCTATGGAGAAGGACCCGGAGTACTTTGGCGAAGCCCTTCACATGTGCACTCAGCTGAACATTCTCAGGATCATGCAATTCAACAAGGATTTCGACGCAGATTTGGTGGCCCAATTCTTTGCCACCGTTCATCTTGGGACAGATGTCGACAGAACTCTGACATGGATGACCAATGGCAATCTGCTTTCCGTCAAGTGGAAGGCTTTCATGGAGTTACTTGATGTGGTGGATCATGGGCTTGAGACTCCAGTCGGTTTCCGCCCTCACCGCAATGATACGTCCACCCACAAGCAAGCCCTTTGGCCCTACTGCACTGTGAAAGTTCACCCAATGACTGAGAAGAAAACCTATGAGTTGTCTCCGTATCTGGACATTCTTCATCATATCTTCTGTGAGATTCTCTTTCCTCGCATCGGGAATCTGGATATGGTCCACTCTTATCTCGTGGACATGCTTCTGTTCTGTCAGCATGAGAAGGAAGCAAACACTGGAGAGAGACTGGATATTTCTCATGTCATGTGGTCTGAACTTCTCTCTGCCGTGTCTGAGCACAAGTGCCCGATATATGGTCCATTCATCATGAGGCTCATTGAGAGGGTCTGGGCACAGATCTATCCCAGAGTGTTGCTAGAAACTAGAGACTTGGTTTCTCATGAGATCAAGCGTCTGAGGAAGAAGGACAATTGGGTCACCCCAGCGCCTCAAACAGGGGGTCCGTCTGCTGCTGCTGCTGCCATGGGGACCGAGGGTGGGGCTGCCACTGATGATCACGAGGAGGACTTTGGGCCCTCTAGTACAGAACCGCCGTGGGCACAGAAGCTTAAACGCAAGTTGAAGAAGCTTTTCTGCATGGAGTCTCATGGTCAGTACATGACTCATGTGGCGGAGAAGCATGCCAGGATGCGCCACAAGGAGCTCATGCGTCAGATGGGAGCGACAGTTGCCAGTGGATCTGAGGGTCAGATCACTGAAGAGGAGGAGTGGATTCATCAGCATTGCCCTTGGACCGACTCCGACGCCGAGCAGTTTTCGACCAACGACGGAGATGCAGACGATCATGCTGAGATATGATGTTCGAGATCCTTAGCTTGCCATCACCTGGAGTCGTAGCGTCGCTCTTTTTCCCTTTTTGGTGTCTCGCTGCCAAAGGGGGAGAGAGTGTAGGGATTTGTGTTGCCGAGCTTTGAGTTTGTCGTCGTGTCGTCTTGTGTTTTCTTGTGTGTTCTCTCGGTGTCTTTGTTTGGTTTGGTTTGGTGCCCGTGAGACCTAAGTTCTAGACATATGGTGTGAGACATATGCTCCCTATCGCTACCTTATTACTTATGTCTATTCAGTACTGTAGTATATTATGAGTTGCATGCTTGTCCTGTTATATACTCTTCTCTCATGTATCTTGTGCTTAGCTTTGTTGGACTATAAAATATAGGGGGAGTGTTGATCCGGATGTGTGTGTCTTGCTTTCCTTTTGCTCCTCTTTCTAGGCGCACACATTCTGGGGGAGCCCGTCTATATTTTGTAGTTCTTAGTTTTCTCGTTTATATCTTTTCCTTGCGCAAATCCCAAGTTGTCATCAATCCACCAAAAAGGGGGAGATTGTTACGGCATATCTCTCTCAAGGTAGTTTTGGTGATTGATGACAACATGTTTGCGGACTAATCATGTGCTTTGAGTAGTTCACAGATTCATCCCTGGCACGAGATGTTTTTCTTCCCTTCGGAGTGTCTTTCAAGACGGTGTAGCTCTTTCGTTTCTCTCTCGGTGGACTATTTGCGTAGAGGGCACCGTACTATCAAGAGGGGGTCCGCCGGGGTATTGCATGGGTGGAATCAACACGTACACATCAGCTTCTCATCCTCCGAGCTCTTCCATTCCATTGAAGAGATCTCTCCTCTTTTCTTTGTCCTGTCTGGGTCCCAGCGGTAGTACCGCGCAACCCAGCGGTAGTACCGCTGAGGAGCCACAAGCGGCAGTACCGCTCCGCAGCGGTAGTACCGCCCGTGACTCCACATCAGTAGTACCGCTGGGGTGCCTGGCACC
>NC_053024.1:97916486-97966824 GCF_003073215.2 Triticum urartu
AAAGAAGAGAGATAATATATGGTCTAGTATTGCCGGTACGGCTAGAAAGGCTTCGGATACTAGCTCTCTTCAAGTGAAGGTGCGGTACTGTTAATATCAGTGTCACTCTCAAAGGCGACACAACTCCCGACATTTCCTTGCTATTCTTATAGGATTCAAGTGGGCAGGCCACTACAAATCCTATTCCTATGTTTACAAGATCCTACAAATCAAAGAGGCTCAAAGTGTCCATCACAACCGACCGTATAGACCTCTACACTGCAAATGTCCCTGCTCATCTTCAGTACAAGGAACATACTGTACTACTATCATACTCCCTCCGTTCCAAAATATAAGTCTTGGTAGAGATTTCCACTATGGATCACATACAGATGTATCCAGATACATTTTAGAGTGTAGATTCACTCATTTTGCTCCATATGTAGTCCATGGTGGAATCTATACAAAGACTTGTATTTAGGAACGGAGAGAGTACATATTAAAGAAGAATGGAAGAGGAACATGGTAAAGAAGAGCAAGCAGATTTTGGATAATAAAATGTTGGTTGCGCAGTGCCGACACATGATGAACCAGAGCGCATTAAGAATGCAACTCCCAGCTGTCTCTCGACCATTTCAGGAGGTTGGATGAAGATCCTACATCTCCTAACCCTTCTTCCTCGTCTCTGATTCTTCCCATACAGAACACCGCACGGGCCGCCGGCCGGACCACCGGCCCCCACCGCGTGTGTTCCTCCGCCACCCCCACCCCACCCCACCCCAACCCCCACCCGTGTCGAGTTTTCTTCATTCGGCGAGGCCCCACAACCACCCGAGCCCCTTCGATCGCACCGGCGAACTCCGGCGAGCTCTGAAAAATCGACTGACCCAATTTTGGGTCTACTGTGATTTAACTAGTGTGGAATATAAAAGGGGAAAACCATAAGCATTGGGAGTATAGTGTTGAGCGTGCCATGGCGGATCTGAAGGTGCAAACCGGACAAAGGCAACTTCGCAACCAAGACAAGAAATCAGAGTAAAGCAGTGGCGATCTATTTTCTTGCTGCGATAAATAAGTTGAGCAAATACGAAAGAGTACCGCCTCTGGTGCGGCGCCGTGTACGCATCTGCTGAGAATTTGACGGTGCTGCGGTAGCGATGGCTGTCGGCGGCGTGGAAGCAGATCTAGGAGGGTAGACGGTGGCGGCAGGGCGCGGTGGACGAGACGGTCGTAGGAGCGGCACCGGCAAGGTGGACGACGGTGGGGATGAAGTGAGAGGACGGGATGCAAGGATCCCGGTTCGAAGCCGTGGATGAGGGAGGTCGATCTCTTGTAATGGATGGCGGCGTCGGGGTATCAGCTCCGGCATGGTGGAGGAGGATGGGGTGGCGGACGGCGGCGGACGGAGGAGGGTGGGGTGGAGAGGGTGTTTTGGCGCCCACAGAGTACGGATGGGGAAAAGGGAGGTAGAGAGGAAGGGGGGAACCATGTATTCAGGGTGCGCTTGTCTCAAATGCGAGGAAATTTACAAACTTAGCCCCCTTTCAAATTTCTACTACATCACAGCAACATTAGTCGGTTGGGGATAAGACGGTAATCTCGCATACATCGAATATTTGCCGACGAGAGTTTGTTTTTGGCGCCCACCGTGTATGAATATGAATCGGGGAGGGAGTCGATTTCTGCCGAGAACACACTGTGTTTTGGCGCCCACCGTGTATGAATCCGGGTGAGAGGCGGTTACGTCACGTTTGGGTGAAATTACAAACCTACCCCTATCGAAACCTATAGAAATCCAGCAGATAGGCTTTGCGTGGCAGGGATAGGCAGTAGTGATTTCCATCTCGCAGATTTTGTTTCGGGCGGTTACTGCGACTTTCCCCACTTCGTTCAAATTTTGTAGAGTGCACGTTTACCATGCCAACTCAATTCGAATCCCGTTTGTATTCTATTTTTTTCCGGGCGGGATCCATTTTCAATTGGAATTACATTCTATATACATCATTTTTTTATATATACTTTCAAAAGCACAACAAAGAATTCTGCTCCTTTATATTTATAATATGATTTACAAATACAACGATCTCGAAATCTTAAGGTTGAATTCAAAAAAAATTAACCAAATTATGTTCTACTAAAATGTATGGATCAGTAATATCTACATATTAAATAACATAGATGTGCGTGAATTCATATGAGTATGCATGTTTGATAGATCAATTTTGGTTCGAGTATGTATTACATGTATCATCATCTCGAATTCAAACATTTGAATCCCTTTTTTGTTCACTCCTTTCACGCCCATCTCTCTCGCATGCATGCTCCTTCAGGTAGCTATCACTCTCTTTTCTCCAGCTCACCCGCACGCTCACTTCATGTTCCTCCTCGCAAACATGGTCTCTCGACGTCTCCCTTGAGAAGTGTCACACTCTCCCTATCATTATACATTACACGGTTTTCATTATCTCTCACGTCTCTACTGTTCTCTGGTATCACTCGGTACCTAAGCTTTCTTTTTCACCACCACACACACAGTCTCCACTCGTCTTTCACTTTGTCTTCCTCTCTATGGGATTCTCTCACACACCCTATATGTCTCTACATATGACTCATACCACTAAAATTACTCTCTCTCTCCTCTCTCTCCTGTAGACACATCATTTGTTGCGGTCTCCTTTTCGTCTCCATCCCAGACTGACATTATTCATTTGTTTACCGATCAGACAACCCCGACTACTGATGACCCACAAGTATAGGGGATCTATCGTAGTCCTTTCGATAAGTAAGAGTGTCGAACCCAACGAGGAGTAGAAGGAAATGATAAGCGGTTTCCAGCAAGGTATTCTCTGCAAGTACTGAAATAAGTGGCAACAGATAGTTTTGTGATAAGATAATTTGTAACGAGCAACAAGTAACAAAAGTAAATAAGGTGCAGCAAGGTGGCCCAATCCTTTTTGTAGCAAAGGACAAGCCTGGACAAACTCTTATAAGATGTAAAGCGCTCCCGAGGACACATGGGAATATCGTCAGGCTAGTTTTCATCACGTTCATATGATTCGTGTTCGGTACTTTGATAATTTGGTATGTGGGTGGACCAGTGCTTGGGTACTGCCCTTACTTGGACAAGCATCCCACTTATGATTAACCTCTATTGCAAGCATCCGCAACTACAACAAAAGTATTAAGGTAAACCTAACCATGGCATGAAACATATGGATCCAAATCAGCCCCTTACGAAGCAACGCATAAACTAGGGTTTAAGCTTCTGTCACTCTAGCAACCCATCATCTACTTATTACTTCCCAATGCCTTCCTCTAGGCCCAAATAGTGGTGAAGTGTCATGTATTCGACATTCACATAACACCACTAGAGGAGAGACAACATACATCTCATCAAACTATCGAACGAATACCAAATTCACATGACTACTAATAGCAAGACTTCTCCCATGTCCTTAGGAACAAACGTAACTACTCACAAAGCATAAACATATTCATAATCAGAGGGGTATTAATATGCATATAGGATCTGAACATATGATCTTCCACCAATTAAACCAACTAGCATCAGCTACAAGGAGTAATTAACACTACTAGCAATCTACTAGCACCGATCCCGGACTTAGTGACAAGAATTGGATACAAGAGATGAACTAGGGTTTTGAGATGAAATGGTGATGATGAAGATGTTGATGGAGATTGCCCTCTCCCGATGAGAGGAGCGTTGGTGATGACGATGGCGATGATTTCCCCCTCTGGGAGGGAAGTTTCCCCGGCAGAACAGCTCCGCCAGAGCCCTAGATTGGTTCCGTCAAGGTTCCGCCTTGTGGCGGCGGAGTTTCGTCCGAGAAGATGGCTTATTATTTTTTTCCCATCGAAAGACTTCATATAGCAGAAGATGGCCACCAGAGAGCCATCAGGGGGCCCACGAGGTAGGAGGGTGCGTCGTGGGGGGTACGGCGCCAGAAAAGAGTCTTGATGACCCACAAGTATAGGGGATCTATCGTAGTTGAAAGTGCGTTATATCGACTAGAGGGGGGGTGAATAGGCGATTTTTATGAAAGTCTTCAAAACGTGAGAGTGTGAAGACAAACAGTGAAGCATGCCTATTACTATGCAGCGGAAGTTAGATTACACTAGGCCAGCCATGGTCATGTATTCAATAGAGTGAAAGCGCAATGACAAACAGCTTCAGTGTAATAAGGATCAGGTAGGAAGAAGTTATGAAGCCGAACAGATCATACATTCATGTTGTGAAGACAAAAGATAAAGCAAGCATGCAATGGCTTCACAATGAATAACTGTAAGTGAAGGAAGTGAAGATGAAACCAGTGACACGTTGAAGACAATGATTTGTTGGACCAGTTCCAGTTGCTGTGACAACTGTACGTCTGGTTGGAGCGGCTAGGTATTTAAACCAAAGGACACACAGTCCCGGACACCCAGTCAAGGACACTTAGTCCAAGACACCCAGTCCTCACCGTTTTCTCCTTGAGCTAAGGTCACACAGACCTCGCCCAATCACTCAGGTAAGTCTTCAAGGTAGACTCCCAAACCTTCACAGACTTCGTTCACTGGCAATCCACAATTTCTCTTGGATGCTCAGAACGCGACGCCTAACCGTCTGGAGGATGCACAGTCCTCAAGTGTAATAAGTCTTCAAATCACACAGACACGAAGACTTAAGTGATGCCCAATTTACTCTGGCTCTGGGTGGTTAGGGCTTTTCTCCTCACTGGGAATTTTTCTTTCAAAGGCTTCGAGGTGGGTTGCTCTCAAACGACAAAAGCCGTGCACTGAAATCTGAGCAGCCAACCGTTTATGGTTGTGGGGGGTGGACTATTTATAGCCACTTGGCAACCCGACCTGATCTGTCCGAAATGACCCTGGGTCACTAAGGAACTGACACGTGTACCAACGGTCGAATTTTGAACTCACACGACAACTTTACTTGGGCTACAAGTAAAGCTGACTTGTCTGACTCTGGAAAGATTTTCTCTCAAAGTCTTCGCTCGAAGACATAGGACTTGAATTAGGCATCACTTCAGTCATTCTGACTGGTTCTCTTCGACCCCACTTAACAGTACGGTGGTTCCTATGACACAACATGAATGAAATAAAACTACGAAGGATCTAGGTCTTCGAGTCCATAAGCTTCATAGGGAGTCTTCTCATGTCATTGTCTTCAATATGAATATCTTCATAAACCACCATTGTCTTCAATGTCTTCGTACATTTTTAGGGTCATCTCTGGTATAAACCGAATCAAATGAGGGACTTCTACCTGTGTTTTCCTGCAATTCTCACAAACACATTAGTCCCTCAACTAGGTTTGTCGTCAATACTCCAAAACCAACTAGGGGTGGCACTAGATGCACTTACAATCTCCCCCTTTTTGGTGATTGATGACAAACTAGTTGAAGTTTTCAACGGGGAACATAATTTGTGAAATTGTAAAGGAATTGTCTTCATAAGTTGCAAGGGCTCCCCCTGAAGATGTGCATATAAGTAATTTTGCTTCTTGAATGCAAATGCACATGGCAGGTTGTACTTGTGGAGATCCACTTCAACTTATGATGACAATCCACTATGCATGTGAAAGTATATGAAGATAATGACATGCATAATGGAAAATGGACGTCTGCAGTATGAGATGAGTGCGGAATTTATCGTCGCACATGCGGAATTTATCTTCGCATAACGGAGTGACAAACAGGTAGCAGACGGCCATCAAGGCTAAGTGTTACAACTCAAAGAAGCAAATGTAGCAAAAACGGGAGTTGTAAGCACGAAGCAAAATGTAGCAAAATATAGGCACCCGCCTACCCGCTTGAAGACTATAAACATCATGCTTCTCCCCCTTTTGTCAGTGATGACCAAAAAGGTTTGAAGACATAGAGTTTCTACGCGTTCCCAGGCGCAGCAGGGTCGGTGGAGTTGTTTGGTGGCGGTGCAGATGAGCTTGGTGCAGATTCGACGTGTGTTGAAGCAGGTGGAGATGATGTCGCGTCGTCGTCTTCTTCAATAATCCGGGCAGACACGGTGGCAGCAGAAGAAGAGAATTCTGACTCTTCAAGTGATGGTGTGCTTCGCATCACAGCTCTTCTTGGAGGCGTGGAGTCAAATTGGAATCTCTCTCTGAAGCCATCCTCTTGCAGTTCAGCTTCATTGCTCATCATGGTGAGGCCTTTCCAAGTGCGGCGACAGGTCTCGTGTGCGACAAACGCATTCTTGGTTGCCAGATTTCTGATGCGATTGACGTCTTGCATGATGCTTCTCATCTGCCGTTTGAGCCAGTCGTGATGCCTATCTTGCTTTTGGTGAAGAGCCACAAGAAGCTCTCGGTCATTGAGTGCTCGAAGCGCGCTTCTTGGGTCTCTTGGCAGCTGTGCTGTCAGTGGCTTCAGTTGATGCAGGGGCACGTGTGGTGCCAGCCATTGGATACACTCGGGAGAGAGCTTCAACACCTTCAATATTTTGAGTGAAGCTCTGGTGTTCTGCATTTTGAAGACTTAATGGTTGCTTGCCAGGCTCTGGATATATTGCTTCAGCAGATGTGTCCACATCTGGCAAAAATATCCTATGGTTGCGGGCTGAGGGTTGATAGGAGATTGCAGAGTGAAGCTTGATCAGCCTCATAACCCAAGGAGCATAGAACTTTAATCCAAACAGTTCTGAGGCAGACGCTGCAAAGTGACGGATGAAGAGATCCTGTGCATTGAAGCATTTGCCATGTAGAATGCAGAAGATGAGAGTCTTCATTGCACCATCAATTGTGCATATCGAGAGTGTCCCTTTACAGGCCATAGAGTCCGCCTTATGATATGATATATTGTTCTGGGCAGGTACTCTAAGTCTTCAACGAAGAACCTAGTTGGATAGGGTGCATTCGGAGGCAGTGGCTTCATCATTGAGAGCATCTGACTCATATCTGGCTCAGGACGCTGAAATATGCTCTCAATTGCTTCAGCATGGAGTTGGCACCCTTCTTCAAAGAATTCGCCAGGAGTGGGAAGGCCGGTAAGCTCAATTAGGTCGAAAGCATTGGCTTCATGATGGATATTGCCTGTCATCCACTCCAGAATCCATGTCTTCGGATCTCTGTTATAGCCTTTGATATGCACAGTGGCATAGAACTGGAGCAGAAGCTCTTCGTTCCAGTGCTCTTCATCAGTGATAAATGGCAGCAAACCCACTTGCTTGAAGCAATCCAGTGCTTCTTCCAGACCAGGCAGACCAGCAACAGCTTCAACCTCAAGGCGCTTGTGAGGAAAGATGCGGCCTTGGTTGTAAGGATGCATGAATAATAGCTGCGCTGTTGATGGCTCCAGAACCTATCTGATACAATCCGTTCCCTTGAATAAGGGTTCTTGGAGCGGTCGAAAAACGTGTTATCTGCCCTGAAGCCGTTGATGTTGAAGGAACCAGGAGCTGATGCAGGACCTGGGAACCTTGGCAGTCGTGGGATCGGCTTCTGGACCTGGGGTCTGTACGCAATATGATAGTTGAATTGTGGTCCGCAGCAGACTCAGGCACAGAATGTTCAGGAGCAGTAGCTTCATTGTCTTCTGAAGCTATTGTTGGGTTGGGCTCCACATTTGCTTCGGCGTTGTTTGTGGCAGCCTCAACATTTGCAGACTCAGGCACGTTCTCCTGGAGAACTGCTTCTTGTTGGTGTGGGGGAGTTGGAGCTTGTGGTATCTCTGCATGCTCTTCGGCTGATGCAGCCGGAATGTCGTCAGCAGCCTGAGCCCTTGGCCCTTTGCGAAGCCTACGGAATTTGGGCGACGCTTGTGGAGTTGCAGTGGGCTGTGGCTCATCTTCCTCCTGTGGGCGATCTGCCCACGATGCATCTTGTGTGATTGGCGTCAATGGACGACCAATACTGATCAGTTCGCTTGTCTCAAGCTGAGGAAGGGCTGCATCACCTTGCACATTGTCTTGGAGACCAATGTCTTCAGCAGCGTAGGGTTCGTCTGCTGGAATGTCTTCAGTGTTGGGTTCATGCACAGTCAACTGACGATCTGTGTCAGGATAGCGGACGGAGAGGGGTTCAACTGTCAAGGGCTCTGTGGGAGCAGCCCGAGATTTCTTGGTCTTGCGCTTCTTGATGATGGGTTCAGAAGGAGAGGCTTCAGAATGTTTTCTCTTCTTAGCTTCAGCCTCTGCAGTCCGTGTCTTCTTGTGCTGTGAGGCGGTTGATCGACTCTTTGGCTTCGAGCCAGTCGTTGCAGCGGGGAAGACAATCGGAGCAGGTTTCTGACCTTGGCGCTTCAGGTTCGGGCACAGCCGCCTTCTTTTTCTTCTTCGCGGCCATCCTGGGGTCAATGCCGGGACGCCCAAGTGCCTTGCGCTTTTCTGCCTCATTGTAGGCTTGCACGCAGCGATCAGCCAAAGTCTTCATGCGTTCTCGCGAGCCTTGAGCTTCGGCACGCGTCTTCAGGAAGTTCTCTTTCAGCTCGTGCAACATGATCTTGAAGTTTTTCACTTCTTGCACACTGAGCTTGGCCACGTGCTTCTTGAACTGAGCCTTTTCATGATCAATTTTCTGCTTCAGTTCTACAATTCGCTGGGCTATTGCAAGTTCTGAAGCAATTGCACCTTGAAAGGCAACGCTGAGGCCTATGGGTAGCTGCAGATCATTGAAGCTTATGTCTGGTGTGTCAAACCATTCATCGATGAAGTTGTGGATGATGGCGACATCAAACAGAGGCAGATTGTTGAAGATTTCAGCCTCCTCCTTGCTCTTGATGAGCTGCTCAAGAGCATCATCTCCAAGATCTTCATCGCTTGAGAGATCAATGGCTTCGCAGCGCAGAATGTCAGCAGCTGTGAGCTCTTTGCCTGTGTGTGGCTGAGGCTTCTTGGCTTCTTGGGGCTTGGACACTCGTGATAAGCCTTCTGACTGCACACTGGCTTCAGGAGGTGCAGTTGCTAAAGGCTTCACTCTTGCGATCTTGGGAGAAGCGGCTGGCTTTGAAGCTTTTGGCTTCTTCTGCTTCGGCTTCGGCGCAGCAGGGGCGTCATCTGACTCAGTATCTGCTGGAGGGTCATTCACAGCAGTCCCTTGGACTAGGATGCGAGTGATGAGGCCTGCAAGATTGGCATACGGCCCGATGATATTGGGATCGGCGTGCGTGTGCCATCTGCCCTTGGTGAGGAGGGACCAGGGTTGAAGTCAAGCCCAAATTTCTTCTTGTTTATCTTCGCTGACTGTTGTGCAAACTGAAAGTTGCGCTTGAAGAGATTATCATCGCGGCACCAGAGAAGTGATGACGGATGTGCTTCAGCTGGCTGTGGTCCTCTCACCATGCATGGATAGAAGCCTTGAGCAATGGCTTCGACTCTGGACCTGGGTACGAGATTTTTGTATAGTACGTCTCCCCACGGTCTCTTGATGGCGCACTTCTCCGCATATTCCTGAGTGACGAAGCGGTAGTGGAACCATTGCTCTGCCCAATATCTTCGAATCCATTGGATTCGTGTCTTGCGCTGACCATAGCTTTCTTCAGGATCAGTTTTGTACATCTCTGCCAATTCATCAGGCAGATCTTTGGACGTTTCACCACGTCGCTGTCTGCCTCCCTTCCTTGCTGCTGTTTCTGAAGCCATGAATAACTTGGAAGGCTTCAAGATGTTCAAAGGCTTCAAAGGCTTCCTTTTGCAAGAACTGGCTTCAGGAGAGTTGATGTGATGCTGCAAGTACTCTGCAAATGAATGCAGACTATGAGAACCAAAGGATTCTCCCACGGACATGTACCTGTGACAGCATTAAGGTGCGAGGGAAGGGGAAGAGGTCATATGCATTCTCAGAAGATTTTGAAGATAAATCGGTTTAGAAGACATAGACCTCATTGTGCGAAGACATTCACTCACAGATAAGAAGTTGGTTCCAGATTTGTACGAACCCACAGATCAGTACAAGTGAGGAATCTAACTACCTTATGAAGCACAAGTGAATATACTAGGCATGTCATGAGATGTAGCGAGATAACTAACTGATGTGAAGAGAAACTCCTTATGGCAGAAAGTGACTGAACTATGGGATCAAAAGAGGCTGTAAAAAGAGGTTTTATTTACCACACTTGGAACTGCTAGACGAAGTGAGAGTTGAGGCCGAGCAGTTCGATCCTCCGTGCCCTAACTTGGCGACGGAAGACACCTACGGCGACGGCGGAGAGAGCGATGTCCGCTGTCGGCGTGAAAACGGCGTCGGAGAGGTTGCGGCAGTGAAGCGCTTCGTCGCCGGCGTCGTCGAGTGCTAGCGGTGGCGCTAGGGTTCGTGCGAGGGTGGAAGAAGGAGATAATGACCGCAGTGAATCGTGTATTTATAGGGATAGAGGCGGCACTGCGCTATTACGCAGGTACCCCTGGCGGTTCGCATTTGAGGCACGCGTGGCCAGTTAGAGGAAGATTGGGATTTGTTCCACGTCCCACGCACGCCTAAATTGTCGGGCGGTCGTTCCTGCTTCTCCGGATCTTATGTGGAGGAATGAGCATTAAAAACGGACTTTTATGGTTGTCACTATGTCTTCAGCTGACAAGGACACAGTGAAGACATTTGACAGTTTCAACAGAATGCATATGACTTGGAGAGATAGAGTTTGAGATAGAAAGCATAGAGAGGTTAGGGTCCGATCACATTCACTTAGTTCAAAAGATTCAACCAAGAAGACATAGCTATAAGTGAATGCTGTAGAGGACAGAACATCAGTACATATATATCCATATAATCAACGCAGTGAAGATAATCATGAAGACATACTGAGAATGAAGCCAAACCAATTGTGAAGACATTGAGAGGTAACGCCATGAGAGAAACACTTCAAAATGGAACGTTTGGTGGTGGCGTTACCCACCGTATAGGAAGTATTAGACCCAGACACGGCGCACAATTATCGTGGCGCTCCGAAGTCAAATTCCACATTAATGTATTCACACTTAGAATGTATGTCTTCATTGTTTGAAGATATACGCTACTTCGTGTGTTGCACATCTAAGTCATCAATATGCTTAAGTGTTAGGATGTGTGCCTGATCACAGGACATTTGAGGATTCCAAGATATTTAGCTCACACCGTAACTTGCAAAATCTCTTCTCATCCAAGGGCTTTGTGAAGATATCTGCCAATTGCTCTTCAGTGTTGACGTGTATGATATCAATGTCTTCCTTCACAACATGATCTCTGAGAAAGTGATGACGAATTTCAATGTGCTTTGTCTTCGAGTGCTGAACTGGGTTGTTGGCAATCTTGATGGCGCTTTCGTTGTCGCAGTAAGTGGCACTTGCTTCAGATGAATGCCATAATCCTTGAGTGTTTGCTTCATCCACAGAAGCTGAGCGCAGCAAGATCCAGCAGCAATGTATTCAGATTCAGCAGTGGAGAGAGATACACAGTTCTGCTTCTTTGAAGACCAACATACAAGTGATCGTCCCAGAAATGACATGTGCCTGATGTAGACTTGCGATCAACTTTGTCACCAGCATAATCAGCATCCGAAAATCCAACAAATCAAACTCTGAGCCCTTTGGATACCATAATCCTAGAGTTGGGGTGTGAGCCAAATATCGAAGAATTCGCTTCACAGCTAAGTGATGCGACTCCTTTGGTGTCGCTTGAAATCGAGCACACATGCAAACACTAAGCATGATATCTGGCCTAGATGCACATAAATAAAGCAAAGACCCAATCATGGAGCGGTATACCTTTTGATCGAACTCTTTACCATTGTCGTCGGGACCCAGATGATGCTTGGCTGGCATTGGTGTTGTGAAGCCTTTGCAGTCTTGCATACCGAACTTCTTCAGGCACTCTTTAAGATATTTCTCTTGAGATATGAAGATGCCGTTGCGTTGTTGCCGTATTTGAAGACCGAGAAAGAACTTCAGCTCCCCCATCATGGACATCTGATATTGCTCTTGCATCATATATCCAAACTCTTCACTGTACTTCTGATTGGTGCAGCCGAAGATAATGTCATCCACATATATTTGGCACACAAACAGTTCACCATCATATGTCTTCGTGAAAAGAGTGGGATCCAGGGAACCAGGTATGAAGCCTTTGCTTTTCAGAAAGTACTTGAGTGTATCATACCAGGCCCTAGGGGCTTGTTTGAGGCCATACAGTGCCTTGTTGAGCTTGTATACCATATCAGGATGTTTTGGATTTTCAAAGCCAGGTGGTTGTGCAACATACACTTCTTCTTCAATCTTGCCATTGAGAAAGGCACTTTTCACATCCATCTGATAGAGAAGTATGTTATGATGATTTGCATAGGCCAGCAGTATGCGTATTGGCTTCAAGCCTAGCCACAGGAGCAAATGTTTCATCGAAGTCAATGCCCTTCACTTGATATATCCTTTGAGCAACGAGACGAGCTTTGTTTCTGACAACTTGACCATGCTCATCTTGCTTGTTGCGGTATATCCATTTGGTGCCTATTATGTTGTGCTTCCGTGGATCAGGACGCTTAACCAGTTCCCATACATTATTCAGCTCAAACTGTTGAAGCTCTTCTTGCATAGCTTGAATCCATTCAGGTTCCATGAAGGCTTCTTCAACTTTCTTGGGTTCTGATATTGAGACGAATGCGAAATGCCCACAGAAGTTTGTTAGCTGAGTTGCCCTTGAACGAGTGAGTGGACCAGGTGCATTGATGCTGTCAGTATTTTGTCAATTTGTACTTCATTTGCAACACGAGGGTGTGTGGGGCGAAGACTTTGCTCTTGCTGATCTGTGGTTTTGGGAAGGATATCTTCAGGCTGAGCATTGTCTTCATGTTGATCAGGTGCTGAGATGATAAGTTCTTCTTCAGGATGAGCTTCAGAAGGTACAATTTCTCCAGTTCCCATAAGCTTGATTGATTCATTTGCTGGAACTTCATCTAGCACATTTGGCAATTGCTCTCTTTGTGATCCATTGGTTTCATCAAATCGCACATCCACTGTTTCAACCACTTTGTAGTGGAAGGAGATTGAAGACTCTGTAGGAGTGCGAATCCTTTCCATATCCAAGCATGAAGCCTCATGTGCTTTTGGTGCAAACTTTGAGGTGTGGTGTGGGTCCTTGATCCAGCATTTTGCGCCAAATACTCTGAAGTAACTGACATTTGGCTTCTTGCCAGTAAGGAGCTTCATAAGATGTCTTGTTCAGAAGCTTGTGAAGATAAACACGATTGATTGTATGGCATGCAGTATCAATGGCTTCAGTCCAGAATTTTCTTGGAGTCTTGTATTCATCTAGCATTGTTCTGGCCATCTCAATGAGTGTTCTGTTCTTGCGTTCGACGACGCCATTCTGCTGTGGCGTGTATGGAGCTGAAGTTCATGTGTGATGCCAAGGTATCCAGATATGTATCAAGGCCAGTGTTCTTTGATTCAGTGCCATTGTCACTTCTTATGTGCTTTATCTTGGCCACCAAAATTGTTCATTAGCTCGATTGCGAAGCGTCTGAAGGACATCCTGCAACTTCAGTCTTGTAAAGGATTATGTGCACCCAAGTATATCTAGAATAATCATCAACAATTACGAGCCATAGAGCAATGCAGAAGTAGTAAAAAGTTGAGTAGTGAGTGGACCGAAAAGGATCCATGTGGAGCAGTTCGAAGGGTTGAGTAGTGGTCATGATTGTCTTCGAGGATGTTTTGCCCTTTGTCATCTTCCCTGCTTCACAGGCACCGCATAAGTGATCTTTCTTGAACTTGACGCCCTCGATGCCTATGACGTGCTTTTTCTTCGCAAGGGTGTGGAGGTTCCTCATGCCAGCATGCCCAAGCCTCCGATGCCAAAGCCAGCATTCTGAAGCTTTTGCAAGAAGACATACTGCAAGTTGTGGTCCTGCTGAGAAATCTACCACGTACAAATCACCTTTCCGATACCCTTCAAACACTAGAGATTTGTCAGATTCCATTAGCACCAGGCAACGATATTTTCCAAACATTACAATCATATTCAAATCGCAAAGCATTGAGACAGACATTAAGTTGAAGCCAAGGGATTCAACAAGCATGACTTTATCCATGTGTTGATCCTTTGAGATTGCAACTCTACCTAGACCCAATACCTTACTTTTACCAGTGTCAGCAAATGTGATGTGGCTCTTGTCGGATGGACGTAAAGTTGAGTCCATAAGAAGGCTTCTTCTGCCAGTCATGTGATTTGTACACCCACTGTCAATAATCCATTCTGAAGACTTTGAAGTCGCTGGTGTCGTACCCTACAGTGCAGTTAGGGGGATAGGCTTCACGAAGAGAATTGTGAAGCATAAACATTTGACGAACCAGTGGGTTATGAAAACTTAGATCCAGATTAGGACTAATAGGGAGAGTAGCATGCGATTCAGGAGAAAGTACATAATGATGCCATTCGGGCATTTTATCTTGCGCCCTACAAGATTTTTAAGGTCCCCAGCAATAGCATCAGAAGATTTTGTTTTTCTGCTGGAGACCTTTCCCTGCAAAAGAGAGTTAAGCTTTCTTAACCACCCACATCTTCAAGGGTGGCTTAGAAGCAATAAGTCTAAGTGCAGCATCTGAGAATTTTGGCTTTGAAGCCTTAGCAAACAGTCTAGCAGGTGGACAATAATACTCATAGGAATAAGCAGAATAATTTTTGGTCACATGAACACGGTTCGATGAACCGCTCTCATATTCATGTGCCTGAGTATGGTTTCCCTGCAAAACATTTGTGTTAGTGTGACTCAGGTGAGTCCTCTGTTTGTATGAAGCCATTGGACCGTATGAAGCCTTTGGTCTGAGATTTGTCTTCTTCAAGTGAGGTGTCATGAAGACATTCACAGGAAGATTTTCCAGACACTTTTTGGAAACCCAGATCTTCTTCATAGGCGGTCCATTCCTGCAGTTAGTACCAATGTACCTGGCAAACACTTCACCATTCTGATTCTTAAACAGTTTATAGTTTGCATCAAAGGATTCATCAATGATAATGGGGTTAGCACAAGTGAAGCCAGATAAGTTGGATGGATCTGCTGAAAGTTCCTTTGCAGCAACCCATGTGGTTTTGGGGTACTGCTCAGGTTTCCAGTAAGAGCCATCTGCATTGATTTTCCTCACAAATCCAACACCCTCTTTCCTAGGGTTTCGATTCAGGATCTGCTTCTTGAGGACATCACATAGTGTCTGATGTCCTTTAAGACTTTTGTACATCCCTGTTTCAAGCAATGTCTTCAACATAGCATTCTCATCAGCAATAGCAGTGGTATCCTCAGCAGAGGGGTTAGTTACCACGTCAACAGTTGAAGATATTGCAACAGCAGTAGAAGTGGAACATTCAGCAACAGAATTAGCATTATCACGCTCAATGCATTTAAGACATGGTGGTTCAAATCCTTCCTGAGCGGGACTGATCTGTTCGGAGCGAAGTGACTCGTTTTCCTTTTGAAGATCTTCATGAGCCACCCTCAATTTCTCAAGTTCTTGCTTCCTTTGAAGATAATCATAGGAAAGCTTTTCATGAGTTGTTGAGAGAGTATCATGACGATCTTCAAGTTCCTGATACTTAACGTGAAGGTTTTTTATGTCTTCAATTAAGGATTCAGATCGAGTCATTTCAGCACCCAACAGATCATCGCTTCTGTCTAACAGTTTTTGAATATGTTCCATAGCTTTCTGTTGTTCAGTTGCAATTTTAGCAAGTGTTTTGTAGCTAGGTTTTGAATCACATTCAGAGTCATCGTCACTAGATGTTTCATAGCGAGTAGTGCGTGTGTTTACCTTGGCACCGCGTGCCATGAAGCAGTAGGTAGGAGTGGAGTCGTTCTTGTCATTTGCGTGTGTCGGTGATGCAGTCATTGTCTTCAGTGTTGAAGATGGACTTGGCGACGTATGCTGTAGCCAGACTCGCAATGCCAGAATCAGACTCCTCCTCAGACTCCACCTCTGCCTCCTCAGAAGCGGACTCCTCCTCTGAATCCATCTCCTTTTCAACAAACGCACGTGCCTTGCCAGATGAGCTCTTCTTGTGTGATGAAGACTTGGAAGAAGACTTTGAGTATTTCTTCTTCTTCTTGTCGTCAGAATCATATTCCTTGCTCTTGTTCTTCCTTCTGTTCTCGTTGTCCCACTGTGGACACTCAGAGATGAAGTGTCCAGTTTTCTTGCACTTGTGACATGTTTTCTTCTTGTAGTCATGAGCAGAAGCTTCATCATTCCTTGAGCTTGATCGTGAAGATTTTTTGAAGCCTTTCTTCTTGGTGAATTTTTGGAACTTCTTCACTAGCATTGCAAGTTCCCTTCCAATGTCTTCAGGATCATCAGAACTGCAGTCAGATTCTTCTTCAGATGAGGAAACAGCTTTTGCCTTCAAGGCACGAGTTCGCCCATAGTTTGGACCGTAGATATCTCTTTTCTCAGAAAGCTGGAACTCATGTGTGTTGAGCCTCTCAAGTATGTCAGACGGATCGAGTGTCTTGAAATCAGGACGTTCTTGAATCATCAGGGCCAGGATGTCAAACGAACTATCAAGTGATCTCAGCAGCGTCTTGACGATTTCATGTTTGGTGATCTCAGTGGCGCCGAGGGCTTGAAGCTCATTTGTGATGTCAGTGAGTCTATCAATGTGTGCTGGACATTCTCATTGTCATTTCGCTTGAAGCGGTTGAAGAGATTGCGAAGGACACTGATTCGTTGATCTCTCTGGGTTGAGATGCCTTCATTGACCTTGGAGAGCCAGTCCCAGACCAGTTTGGATGTCTTCAAGGCACTCACACGGCCATACTGTCCTTTGGTCAGATGACCACAGATGATGTTCTTGGCAGTAGAGTCCAGTTGAACGAATTTCTTGACATCAGCAGCAGTGACACCTTCTCCAGCCTTGGGAACGCCGTTCTCGACGACATACCATAGGTCGACGTCAATGGCTTCAAGATGCATGCGCATCTTATTCTTCCAGTAGGGATATTCAGTTCCATCGAAGACGGGGCACGCAGCGGAGACTTTGATTATCCCTGCAGTCGACATAGCTAAAACTCCAGGTGGTTAAACCGAATCACACAGAACAAGGGAGCACCTTGCTCTGATACCAATTGAAAGTGCGTTATATCGACTAGAGGGGGGGTGAATAGGCGATTTTTATGAAAGTCTTCAAAACTTGGGAGTTATGAAGACAAACAGTGAAGATTATGCCTATTACTATGCAGCGGAAGTTAGATTACACTAGGCCAGCCATGGTCATGTATTCAATAGAGTGAAAGCACAGTGACAAACAGCTTCAGTGTAATAAGGATCAAGTAGGAAGAAGTTATGAAGCCAAACAGATCATGCATTCACGTTGTGAAGACAAATGATAAAGCAAGCACGCAATGACTTCACAATGAGTAACAGCAAGAGAAGGAAGTGAAGATGAAACCAGTGACTCGTTGAAGACAATGATATGTTGGACCAGTTCCAGTTGCTGTGACAACTATACGTCTGGTTGGAGCGGCTAGGTATTTAAACCTTAGGACACACAGTCCCGGACACCCAGTCCTGAACACACAGTTCAGGACACCAAGTCCTCACCGTAATCTCCTTGAGCTAAGGTCACTTAGTCCTCGCCCAATCACTCTGGTAAGTCTTCAAGGTAGACTCCCAAACCTTCACAGACTTCGTTCACTGGCAATCCACAATGTCTCTTGGATGCTCTGAACGCGACGCCTAACCGTCTGGAGGATTCACAGTCCTCAAGTGTAATAAGTCTTCAGATCACACAGACAAGAAGACTTAAGTGATGCCCAATTTACTCTGGCTCTGGGTGGTTAGGGCTTTCTCCTCACTAGGAATTTTCTCTCAAAGGCTTCGAGGTGGGTTGCTCTCAAACGACAAAAGCCGTGCACTGAAATCTGAGCAGCCAACCGTTTATGGTTGTGGGGGTGGGCTATTTATAGCCACTTGGCAACCCGACCTGATTTGTCCGAAATGACCCTGGGTCACTAAGGAACTGACATGTCTCAATGGTCAGATTTAACTCTCATGGCAACTTTACTTGGGCTACAAGCAAAGCTGACTTGTCCCTCTGGACAAGATTCGCTCTCATTGTCTTCACTCGAAGACATAGGTTTTTGGTTTAGGCATCACTTCAGTCATTCTGACTGGTTCTCCTGGACCCCACTTAACAGTACGGTGGTTCCTATGACTCAACACAAAAGAAAAAGAACTACGAAAGATCTAAGTCTTCGAGCTCCATAGGCTTCATAACGTGTCTTCTTTTGTCATAGTCTTCAATGTGAATATCTTCATATACCACCTTTGACTTCAATGTCTTCATACATTTTTAGGGGTCATCTCTGGTAGTAAAACCGAATCAATGAGGGACTTCTACCTGTGTTTTCCTGCAATTCTCACAAACACATTAGTCCCTCAACTAGGTTTGTCGTCGATACTCCAAAACCAATTAGGGGTGGCACTAGATGCACTTACAGTTACGCCCTATCCGAATTAGGCCCAGTAGCGTCATTTGGGCCACCCAATATGATTCCAGCCCGTTTTCACTTCCGGCCCATGTATGGCCCATGACGTCTTTCGGCCCATATGAGGCCCTATGTAACTCTTGGCCTATTAACGGCCCGTGGTGAAACTGGCCCGTAATGAACAGTGTATCACTTTACACCCATTAACGGCCCGTGGTGAAACTGGCCCGTAATGAACAGTGTATCACTTTATACCCATTAACGGCCCGTTATTCCGTTGGGCCGTTTCCAGCCCATGTTATCTTTCGGCCTTCTCAGAGCCCATTTATTCTTGGGCTCATTTCCAGCATTCGTTTACTTACGGCCCGTTACTGTCATTTTCTGCTTGTGGGCCAAATTCAGCCCGTGGTTACAGTCGGCCCATTTGTGGTCCGTTAATATGTTGGGCCGTTTTCATAGCGTCATCAAATACGGCCTATTAACGATGGCCCGTTATGGTCGGCCCATGAACGGACGATTCCAACTCTAGCCCGTTTACGGCCATAATGCGGCCTGTTATTGGCCCATGTTTGGCCAATCGATCATACTGCCCGTATAAGGCCCATTGATGATACGGCCCGTAGAAGGCCCATTGTTTCTACGGCCCATAGAAGGCCCACTGTTTCTACGGCCCGTAGAAGGCCCATTGTTTCTACGGCCCATAGGAGGCCCAGTGTCACTACAGTAAATATTAGCCCATGGTTATTGTGGCCTAGTTTTAAAAATAGGTTATTGCAAGCCACTAGCCAAACCGGAAAAGAACTTGCAATGACTAGAAGCAAACAAATAAACAGACAACAAGGGAATAAATAAGAAAGCAACTTACGCTAGGCTATCACGGCTATCACACATATTACATCCACTGGGCATCAAGTTCGCCACCAGTGCAAATAAAACGCGCCGACAAAGAATATTACAAAAACTGAGAGCACTTCAGAAGGCACTAGGCCTGGCTAGGTCAGGCCCCCCCCCAAACAGCTGTAGAAGCTGAGTAGACCTCAGTTGTGTCAATGATAGATGCATCAACACTAGATTTAAGGCATGATGGTGCGCACGGCAGTCCTCTGACATCTTCATTGCATCTTTGACTTCAAGTCGGAGTTGAGCTGAAGCAAGCCTTTCCACTTTAAGTTGAGACTGAAGAAGTCGAACTAATTGAGGCAGCGACTGCATAGAGGTTGTCTCACACCTGCTGGTGAGTAGCTTCAACTCACTGTCTTCATCAAGACAGGACCTTGGGGTCATCTCGCTGTCCTCAAGACGGTTTGGCTCACTATCTTCCCTAGAGTTCTGCCTGGCATAAGAGATATGAGTCTGAAAGAGAAACAAGGAGACACGTACCAGGTTTCAAAATTATATAAGCAAATAAATGGATTTGTTCTGCATAAGGAACATGTTTTTACAACTACAATTTGAAACTGGTAGTTGTTGCAAACATCCAATCAGATGTAAACAGCAAAGCAAACAGCAATGGAGGAAATGATGCCTATCCAAATCTATACTAGAACAAAGTTTGAAGGCTTGAGAAGGATGAACTTACATTACATGTTAACACGGGCTGGACAAAGCCCTTCTCCATGTTGATGGAAGGATAATTCAATAAATTCCCCAAAGAAAATTCTTTATAAGCGTTGCCATTATTCTACATTTTGCAAAGAGTAAATATAGATCAAATAATATTGGAAGAAACAGAGGATAATGAAGCTCAGGTGCAGACTGATGATACATAATCAAATAGCAATTAATTAAGTACAGCGTTACAAGGCAAAAGGGAGAGAGGTACTGACAAGAGCAATGCAGAGCCCATTATTGTTTTGAGATCGTATGATCCTTTGAGCAAGGAGATTCATCTGAAATTAGTTTTCATACAAGAGAGAAGGTAAGGCACAAGCAGAAATTTAGGAGTTCAAATTTTGAATTGATATCATAGACAGTACCTGACGCTGGGCTCCCAGCAGTTCTAATAGGGGTTTGGCCACTGGAGTAGGGGTAAAGTGTGGTACAGTTGGGCCTGTGTTTTCTGTGGCTGCTGATCTATCTGATTTAACAGGTATCACTACCTTTTCCAAATACCTAGTTTGTACTCCTTGACGACCTGCACTCACCCTCTTCCTTTTGGACACCTATTACGAAAGAACAACATTTGACTGGAAAAACATAGTGTGACGACACATGGAATAGGTACAGAAAATGGATAGGTATGGCATATACTCATATATGATGCTTAAACTAAGCAGATGGTGTAACAAAGTAGAAGTAATGCAAGAGGTCAGAAGCAAAATATGTGCGACCAATACAACTTTGCAAAGTTAGAGCAAGCACCTTGATGGGTGAATAAGATAGGCCATCCTCCACCATGCCAAGTTTGTTAGGCAGTGGATCATTCCGCAATATTCCTCTCGTGCGCCCATTCTCATATTCATTTTGATAATGTTCAATATCTGACATGCATGAAAACATAAAAACAAGTGAGATTTTCTTTGTAATGCAGAAGTGATTCTAATCCAATACTGCCTCCCTGTAAACCCCTTTGTGCTATCTCTGCAATTCTTTTAAAAGATGCCATGCATGCTGTAATTTGTTGTGTGCATTAATATAATGTGGCCTACTACTCAAAATATGAGAGCTCCAGAAGTGATGACACTTCGCAGATGATAGCTTCAACATATAGTAAAGAAGAACAAGTCGACCTGACCTGACAGATTCAAAATATACTAAGGGAGAACAACTCGACCTGACCAGTCGACCGCAAGAGAAGAGTATCATCTTAAAGAAGAGCAGAAGAGCAAGCAGATTGAAGATATTACAAGTCTTTTAATACAATGTCGGTTGGCCACCCATGATGAACCAGAGCGCACAGAGAAATACTATTCTTTCCGGTCTCTCCATATGTGGCTCACATGCATTTCGAAACTAAAGTAGGAACATTTAGCTAACCAATTAAACATCTCTCAGTTTTACTAATATCAGCAATAATATCATATATGAATTTGTACAACTAAGCTTGTTTAGCTCGATGGGTGGAGCAGTGCTATTACGACACGAACCACGTAGGCTGATTGTGGTCATCATAAAATGGGGAAAACATAAGCATGATGAGTACAGTGTTGACCGTGGCAGTGGGATGGCAGATCTGAAGCTGCAAACCGCGCAAAGGGTAGTTAGCAACCGATGTTTGCTTTGAAATAACAACTAAGATTTGGTATGGACAAGAAAGTACGGTCAACAAGTGACAAAGAAATGCAATTATGCTGTCTCTCTATATGTCGCGACATGCATTTGGAAACTCAAGTGGGACCTTTAGCTAACCAATTAAATGTGTCGGTTAACTAATATCAGTATCATATCACAATCATATTTGAACAACTAAGCTTTCGAATTCTGAGTGTTGTGTTGTTTAGCTTGAAGGGTGGAGTAATGCTAGTACGACAGAAAGCACCTACGCAGATCATAGTAGAGTAGATAAAAGGGGAAAACCCTAAGCATCAAGAGAAAAATCAGGAAAGTGGAACTAGCTGGACCAGTGGGTGGCGCACATGCTTTTCGAAACGAATATAGGAACATTAGGTGACCAATTAAACGTTCTCTGTTTTAGTGATATGAGCATCATATCAGATTCGTATTTCAACACGTAAGCTTTGGGTTGAGGTCTTGAGGAGCAGTGCTAGCACGACACGAAGCACCTACGATGATGGTAGTGAATATAAAGGGGGGAAACCATAAGCTTTACGAGTATAGTGCCCGTGCCATGGCGGATCTGAAGGTGCAAACCGGACAAAGCTACTTCGCAACCAATGTTTGCTTTCAACTAGCCACTACGATTTGGTACGGACAAGAAAAGTACAGTAAACAAATTACGATCTATTTTCCGGGTGAGATCAATAACTTAAGCACATATGGAAGAGTACCACCTCTCTTGCGACGCCGTGTAGGCCTATGCTGATACGTTGAGGGTGCTGCGGGTGCGATGGCTGTCGGCGGCGGGGAAGAAGACTTTAGACGGCAGACGGCCGGTGGGGATATATCCTAGTTGTCGTGGACGAGGCGGTCGTTAGGAGCGCAACGGCAGGTGGACGATGGCACCGATGAAGCGAGAGGAGGCGATGAAATGCTGGTCCAGCGCGTGGATGAGAGACGTCCATCTCTTGCAGTGGACGACGGGGTCAGGGTAGCGGCTCCGGCCAAGGTGGAGGATGGGGTGCGGACGGAGGAGGCTGGCCGCAGTCGGAGGTTGTTGTGCCGCTGACGGTGTATGAATGGGGAAATGGAGGGGAGGGGGGATCTCAAACTTTGGGACGCGCTTCTCTGAAATGGGGGAAAGTTACGAACTTATCCCCGTTTAAAATTTCGGACATCGCGTCGGTTGGGGATAGGACGGTGTAGGATCGAAAGTATGTCTAGAGGGGGGTGATTAGACTACTTGACCAAATAAAAACTTAACCTTTTCCCAATTTTAGTTCTTGGCAGATTTTAGCTAATTAGGACAAAGTCAAGCAATCATCACATAATTCAAGCAAGCATGCAAAGAGTATATAGGCGGCGGAAAGTAAAGCATGCAACTTGCAAGAATGTAAGGGGAAGGGTTTGGAGATTTCAAACGCAATTGGAGACACGGATGTTTTTCCCGTGGTTCGGATAGGTGGTGCTATCCTACATCCACGTTGATGGAGACTTCAACCCACGAAGGGTAACGGTTGTGCGAGTCCACACAGGGCTCCACCCAAGGGTAACGGTTGCGCGAGTCCACACAGGGCTCCACCCACGAAGGGTCCACGAAGAAGCAAACACCCACAAAGGGTCCACGAAGAAGCAACCTTGTCTATCCCACCATGGCCATCGCCCACACAGGACTTGCCTCACTAGCGGTAGATCTTCATGAAGTAGGCGATCTCCTTGCCCTTACAAACTCCTTGGTTCAACTCCACAATCTTGTCGGAGGCTCCCAAGTGACACCTAGCCAATCTAGGAGACACCACTCTCCAAGAAGTAACAAATGGTGTGTAGGTAATGAACTCCTTGCTCTTGTGCTTCAAATGATAGTCTCCCCAACACTCAACTCTCTCTCATAGGATTTGGATTTGGTGGAAAGAAGATTTGAGTGGAAAGCAACTTGGGAAGGCTAGAGATCAAGATTCATATGGTAGGAATGGAATGTCTTGGTCTCAACACATGAGTAGGTGGTTCTCTCTCAGAACATATGAGTTGGAATGGTCTGTGTGTTCTGATGGCTCTCTCATTGAATGAGAAGGAGGTGGAGGGGTATATATAGCCTCCACACAAAATCCAACCATTACACAGTTTTCCAATCTCGGTGGGACCGAATCAATAAACTCGGTCGGACCGAAAATGTAAACCTAGTGGCCGTTAGAGATTTTCGGTGGGACTGACATGCAACTCGGTAGGACCGATGTGGTTAGGGTTTGGGCAAAACGTAATCTCGGTGAGACCGATTACACAAACTCGGTGGGACCGAATTTGGTAATTAGCTAACCAGAGAGTTGGTCAGGCAAACTCGGTGGGACCGATTTGCTCTTTCAGTGAGACCGAGTGGAACTCGGTGAGACCGAAAAGTTACAAAGGGGAAACACTGAGTTTACATTGCAATCTCGGTGGGACCGATTCGCTATTTATGTGAGACCGAAAAGTTACGAAAGGGAAACAGAGAGTTTGCAACCCCATCTCGGTGAGACCGAGATTCTTATCGGTAGGACCGAATTGCTAGGGTTTGGCAGTGGCTAATGACAAATGAAACTTGGTGGCGCCGGATAGGAAGAATCGGTAGGACCGAGTTTGGCTTAGGGTTTAGGTCATATGTGGATATGGGAAAGTAGTTGAGGGTTTTGGAGCATATCACTAAGCACATGAAGCAAGAGGCTCATTAAGCAACACCTCATCCCTCCTTGATAGTATTGGCTTTTCCTAAAGACTCAATGTGATCTTGGATCACTAAAATATAAAATGAAGAGTCTTGAGCTTTTGAGCTTGAGCCAATCCTTTGTCCTTAGTATTTTGAGGGTTCCACTTTCACATCCATGCCATGCCAATCATTGAGCTTTCCTGAAATAATCATCTTGGAATAGCATTAGCTCAATGAGCTATATGTTGTTATGAATTACCAAAACCACCTAGGGATAGTTGCACTTTCAATCTCCCCCTTTTTGGTAATTGATGACAACATATAGATCAAAGCTTCGACAAATGATAATAAGCATGAAATATATCGTCGCTTTGAGAAGTATGTGATAAGTAAGAGCTCCCCCTAAATTTGTGCATATTTAAAATTTGCTTTGGACTGCAAATGCACAAAGAGTTAGAGTCATGGGTTACTCTTCCATGTCACATACATCTTGGTGGAGCGCTTAAAATGATAAGAATGAAATACATGCACTCATCACCAAGAATAGTGAATGATCACACAAGATAGATAGGATAATAATTAAGCAAGCATTAAGTGTAGCTTATGATCAAACACATGATCATCAATGTCTCACAAATAATGACGTAGTATCTCAAGCACTCAAAAGCAAACAAGTGAAAAACCACCAAATAAAGCAAGAGAGAAAAGCAACACTCTCTCTCTCGAAGCCTATGATCTATACATCTTCTCCCCCTTTGGCAACAAGTTACCAAAAAGTTCCTAGAAAATGCATAGTGCTAGATCGACGCTCAGGCTTGATCTTCTGGTGGTGGTGGAGTCCGGATCACTCCAAGGACGAAGGCTTCGGTAGATGCTGAAGTAGACGCTGGAGTTGGAGCTGAAGTAGATGCTGGAGCTGGTGGAACTGAGGCTGTGGCTGGTGCTGAGGTGGTGGCTCTTGTGTCAGCAACTGGCACGGCAGATGACCTCGGGCCTCTGGCACTCTGGCAAAGGCATGAGTGGTAGTCCTGCCTCTCCTCTCCTGCATGTCCTCCTGGAGCTGCTCCACTGCAGACTGAACTTCCGTTACCTTGACATCCAAGTCATAGAACTTCTGTTCCATGATTCTCTCTAGGCTCTGCTGATTCTGAGTGAGGGTGGCCAGACTTTGCTCAATCCTCAGCGTGGATGCAATCAAGTAACCAAGCTGCTCTTGTTTAGTCTTCAAGAAATACTCAGATGCCTCCTCTTGAGTAGGCATCTTGGCAGCTTTCTCCTTCCTCGCCTTCTCCTTCTTTGCATATGCTTGGGCAGATGATGGCTCGTTCTCAGTCATGACAACTTGATTGTCCTCGAAATCTGGACGGATGGGCAGGTGTTCCTTGTCCAATAGATATATGCCCGTGCCCATCTTGGAGTTGATGAGCTCCTGAATTTGAGGGGCATATCCGCAGCTCCTCTTCTGATCTGCTGCAGTCCTCTTGATAGTTTCCACTATGAGGCTCATCACCTTGAACTTCTGAGGCACATCAAACACATGTAGCAAGTTGATAGCATGGCCTCTGATCATCTTGTGATCACCAGACTTGGGCAATAAGGTGTGCCTCAAGATCCAATTGATAGTCGGGCAGCCCTGACAGAAGGTAATGCACAGACCCAAATTTGAAGGTGTCAAGAGCTTCATTGGGAATTTCCTTGTACATATTGGACATGGAGTTATGGTCCATCTTCTTCTTGGCATAGATATCCAAGTCATCATCTTGCTCCTCTGGGGCATTATGATCTGTGCCCACTCAGCAACTGTGGATTGGTACCTTGTACCCTCAGACATCCATGTGATCCTCCCATCTGGATAAAAGTGTGCCGTGGAGTAGAACTGCATGATAAGCTCCTCGTTCCACTTTGTGAGCTTCTGCCCAACAAAGTCAGCTACTCCACAAGCTATGAAGCTGTCTTGCACTCCAGGATAGTGCTCCTCATTGTCCTTATGTATGCCAATCAACCCATCGCATATCACAGACAATGGGCTTCTTATCTAGCAGCACTGTCTCATAAAAATCCTGCTGCTCCTTGGTGTGAAACCTGTAGTCAACTGCTGTCCTTCTCCTTGAAGCATATGGGTCTGCTTCTCTCCACTTCCTCAGCCCTGAATCTCTCCTGAGCTTCATATCCTCAGCCACAGGATGAGCATCGTTGTGGTCTGGGATCTTGGGCTTTAGCTTTCTCAGGACATTCTCTTCCTCTTCTTCAGCAACAGTCTCAGGCACTGGGGCCTTGTTCTTCTCAGCTGCAGGAATGCTTCTTGTATTCCTCTTTGGCTTTGGCTTTGGAGCTGGCTTGGCCTTGGAAGCAGCTCCCCCTGATTTTATGGCATCTCCCATTAGCTTGGGTGCCTTGGGCGCTGGTGCAGCTACCTCTTCTTCTTCTTCCTCTTCCATGATGGAAGCTTTGCCAAGCACTCTAGCCACAGTCTTCTTCACCCTTTCCTTCTTTTCTTGCCCTCAGCTGCAACTGGCTCTATGGGCTTCTCAGTTGACATTCTGGCCTTTGACATTGGCTGCCTGCCTGCTGGCCTTTTGATTTTCAGGCCTGGCTTAGTGCCTGAGCTGGCTCAACTCTCTTGGAAAGTGGCCTCTTCCTCTGCCACAGTCCCACATAGTCCTCATCTTCGGAATCTCAGTCTCTTCTTCCTCTGTCTCGTGGGCAGCCTTTGGCAAATTGCTAGGAGTGCTCCTGCTGCCTTCATCAGAAAGAACTTGAGGGACTAGTGCCCTCACTCATCACCACTTGCTGCTCTGACATATTTTGGCTATCACTTTGATCAGACATGCTGCAAACTGACTGCTGACCCTGTGAATAGATTATAGATGAGGTAGAAAGGATGAGCATCACAAAATGCAGAGATTTTTGCAAAAGAATGATCCAAAAACTTAGTTTTAGTTTCCCACTGAAATCATCTCGGATCTACCGATTTTCAAACTCGGTGATACCGAAGCAGTTTTGGAACCTAAACTAGTGAACTCGGTAGGACCGAGTCACAGTTCGGTGGCACCGAGACTGCTAGGGTTTCACAGAGTTCCAAAATCGGTCACACCGATAAGTAATTCTCGGTCAGACCGAGTCTCACTTGTGCAATGGCATAAGCCAAATCGGTGGGACCGAGTTTTTCAACTCGGTGGGTCCGAGATGGTTTCGGCGGAAACCTAAACCTAGAATTTTCGAATCAAACCTAATCTATGAGTTTCATTGACTGGATAGAAGTTTATCAAACGTGGCTAGAATCAATATGATCACAATGTGCTAGGAATCAGATTGAGGAATAGCACAAAGATCAAGTCCATACCCTAGTTCGGCGGGGACTTGCTACGGCGGCAACGGCGGGGCAGAATTCCCGTTGACGGCGACGGAGACCAGACTGGAGGCTGCTGGCGGCGAGAAGACGATCCGGAGACCACGAGGGCAGAGCAGGCTATCGCGCGGGCGAAGGGGTTCGGAGAAATTTCCAAAATTTTGCCCGTGACTATATATAGCCCGACCCTGTCGGTGTGACCGAGTGGAACAACTCGGTGGCACCGAGATTCATAACTGCAAGCAGTTACTGAAACTCGGTGTGACCGAAAGGTTCAAATCGGTTGCACCGAGATCGAAAACCTAGATCAACTTAATGATCTCGGTAGGACCGAAAGTGGAGTATCGGTCAGACCGAGAATCATAAAGAGGTTTTGGAAGTTTAAGTCTATGACGAATCGGGGACTCCGAGCGCTCCTCACACAGAGTGGTTCGAATCTGACTTGATCAAATTTTGTGATGCAGCATGAATAGAGTTTGAGACGAGAAAAGCATAGATAGCTAGAGGAGGTTCTTAGGCATTCTTGTCCATCCACTTGGCAAAAGAAGATAAAAACCGAACAATCAAAACAACAAGTGGATGTCCTCGAATGAGTAAAATATGCAACCAGCATGCTCACACAATAAGATGGCAATGAAATATGTGGCAAGGCATGCACAACATTAACACTACCTTTCAACATCATATGAGGCACACAATTCTCTGGGATTATCTGTTGAAAAACATAGTAATAACTTCATAGTTAGCAATGATGTACTAGTTTTAGAAGTATGCAAAAGATGCACGGATGTCGTAATAGTAAAAATCTTACCAGGGTATCTCCATGGTAGTTACCGTAGTTGAACACATGCACTAGTGGCACGTATTTACCATAATGTTGAGGAGTTTGATTGTAGATATTGTAATTCTCAATGTCAGTACAAAATCCGACCAAGATGATTTTTCTCCTTGTAAGTTGTTAATTCGGAGCCATCGGTGTAGTGGGTTTTGTCTACCATCTCCCGCACATTCTTTGAACAATAAAAATAAGCTGTCAATGGAAATAAGCTGTCAACTATTTTGAAATAAACAATATAAATTAGCTAATAACTATGTTTGAGAAACTCACATAGCGGTAGAACTGGAGGCGTATCAACAAGGACCCAAATGTCCATATTGTCTTGGTTGATGTCAGGATTACCAAGATCCATGGTGATAAGCATACCCTCATCAAAACCATACATCTTGCAAAATGCTTCCCAATTTTTGCAACCAAAATGGGTTACGCTCTCAGAATTATATAGATTTACTTCAAAGTCCACATCGTGATGAGTCCTTAGGTGAATTTTCTTTGTTTCAGAAATTTCATGGTCTTCAAAATCCATCCTCTCCAAGACATAGCGTCTTGCATGGCATGGGATAAGCTATACTCGAATTGTAAAAGATGAAAATTACACGTTGAAATAGTTGAAGTCATGCTTAATTATGAAAATAACACTTGTCGTCGTTGTGTACCGTTTCAACTTCGAAGGTCTCCTCGAGCTTAATGCTGAAGCGCCGATCATCGTTGAGGTGAGGCATGTCGCACAGACCTCGATCGTCGTGGCACCAGTCACACTCCGCGGGAGACTTTCGTCGTTCGATGATGATGACGACATATCCTGGGACAGCTCCCAGAATTGCTTGCCGCCCGAACCACCGGCCTCATCGTTGTGGGCCATGTTTCGCTCTAAATAGGAAAAAAGTTTGGTCAAAAAGTTGGTTATTGTCAAGGAACAAGATCATGGTCTCATCATTTAGGGTTTGTCGACACCGAGGCACCCTAAAAGCCTAAGCTTTCATCATTTAGGGTTTGTCGACGCCGAGGCACCCTAAAAGCCTAAGCGTACATCATTTAGGTTCTCATCGACATCGAGGCATCCGGGGCAGCCAAGTTAAGTATTCATCATTTAGGTTTTATCAATGCCGAGGCACCCTAGGTTGGGCCTAATCACTTGGCACTAATCACTTGGCTCTATTGCCACCTATGGTTTAATACAGCAAGAATAAAGGGGCAGTTGATCTACTTATTAAGTACTAAGATACCCGGCCCATGGCATAGTAGGCAAGTACCTCATAGTGTCCGATTTTTAGCAAAAGTCATGCGAAAATTCACGGAAAATTTTTCAGCATGACCTTTTGCTGAAAATAGGACATAGTACCCGAATTGCCGGAACGGAAGTTAATCGACATTCCGGCAAACTCAAGGGCCTCTCGGGGTACCTGCAAAATCATCACGACACGAAGGGCCTCTCAAGGGCCTCAAGCAAGCAGCGGCGTCTCCAGGACCCATTTTTTTGCTAAATTTCTTTGAGCAACAATCAGAGCAGAAAATTCAGCATATTTCTATACAACAGCACTGTAAAGATGAAGAACAGTTCTACAGCAGCCCATTTATATACAATAGCATCTTTGGTCATACCAATTTCTGAAACAATTCAAATCTGAACTGTATCTTTGGTCATACAAATCTCTGAAACTATACAAATCTGAAATATATATTTGGTCATACAAATTTATGGAACTAATCAAATCTGAACTGTATCTTTGGTCATACAAATCTCTGAAAATTTTCTAAATCTGTGGTCATACAAATTTATGGAACTAATCAAATTATGATAGCTGGACACATAAATTATGATAGATTGTGATAGCTTGGGGAATAGATTATGATAGATTGTGATGCATGGACTTGTTCTACTCCAGGTTTTCAATTTACAAACACATACAAGCACAAGCAGTGCCAGAGATGATATTTGCTAGATATAATTTCGGCAATGAGATTTAAATAGAGCTGTGGTGATGTAACCTAGGTGAATATACACGAAATAAGGTTTACTGGTGCTACCCAATGCTAGTAATCAAGCAGTAACATAAAATGCTAGTAAGTTCACTGGGAGTAAGTTCCTCTCTGAAAAACAAGCACAAGCAGAATATGTTTGGAGTAGCATCAACAGTTTTACAAATCAAATAGGCCACACAAGGGGCTGATCTAGGAACCTTGACAGGGATACCCAGAACATTTTATACTATGATGAACAAGAGCATCTACCTCAGAAATCTCCAGTACATAGACCACGGGCAGTCCGACTGGTGACAAGGTCCAAACCGAAAGCTATATGCTACCACAATCTATCATGAACACGGCCCAAACGAAGTCAATTCTACACTACATCTGACAGACTACTCCATGTTCTCTCAGATTTCCTCCACTCGCCGAGATGGGTTCCCACCCAGCCCACCCCCCCTCCCCGCCTCTCCTCTCTCGCGCGCACGCAGCAACCCAGAAAAACACAAGACAAGCAGTAGAATCTCTGCTCTACCGGGAGGCAACGAAGTGGCCAAGGTCACAGGGGGCGATACCTGAGCGGAAGCCCTAGGCTAGCGCGAGGGGGCGGAGCGCTGCTGCTGCTGCTGTTGCTCGGGGACGGCGAGGTCGGAGTGGGCGGCGCGGGAAGGCGGCGGGAGGCGGGGGAGGGGGTTCCGCCGATCCGGCCGGAGGGGCGAGAGGTGGGAGGAGACGAGGCGGCGGCGCGGTCGGGTGGGTGCGTGGGGCACTCCTCCCTGGTCCGGACTGGCCACGCTGCTCGGGGACGGCGAAGGAGGCGAGGGGGGCGGCGAGGGGGACGGCGAACACGGCCGGGGGGCAGCGGGTGAGATCGATGAGGCAGGGGAGAGATTAGAGAGATTGGGGATTTAGTGTGGGGGGAAGCTTTCTAATGGCGCACCACCCCCTCGTGCGCCATAAGTACGACTATTCTAATGGCGCACCACCCCTCGGTGCGCCATTAGAATTTAGTGTGGGGGGAAGCTTTCTAATGGCGCACCACCCCCTCGTGCGCCATAAGTACGACTATTCTAATGGCGCACCACCCCTCGGTGCGCCATTAGAATTTTGTTTTAATCATAACAGTAATATTTTTTTTATAAAAACAGTAATAATTTTTTAAAATATGTTCAAATTTGTTACTTGAAAATATCATCGGCGGCGGCGGTGGAGCGGGGGAGGGTGCGGGGGGTGCCCGTTGGCGGCGGTGGAGCGGGGGAGGGTGCGGGTGGGATCGAGATGGAGGGGGATCGAGATCGAGATGGAGGGGGAATCGAGATCGAGATGGAGGGGGATCGAGATCAAGTGTCCTCATGAATTCGAAAAGTGCCCATGAAATTTAAAAATATTCATGATATCAAAAAGTGTCCATGAAATACAATCGAGAAATCAAGACTACGATTTAAATACAATCGATCTTAGCTAGCTATCTGTTCACAATCTTCTTGCCCCTCTTTTTCGCAAATGGAGTTCTTCTGTGGAACGGACATCCTTTAGGTAGGGTGGTCCTGCTTCTTCTTGTGGTGTGTGCTGCTACTTCATCGTCGTCGTCATGTTCGATCTTTGGGTCGCCGTACTTGTCGAAGTCTTGCTCATTGGCTACTCCATCCATTCCGATGATCTTCCTTTTGCCTCTCCTCACAACAACACGACTGGGCTTTGACGGGTCGGTAATGAAGAAGCATTGGTCCACTTGGGAAGCCAGTACCCATGGCTCATTTTTCGCGGTGACGTTTGCGCCCGCGGTCTTGGATTTGGCTTCGGGTATAACCATGGTGGTGAAATACCGGTCTTCTTTTAGGACGCTCTTGGCCCATCTGACACGGAACATCGGGACCTTCTCTCCAGCGTAGCTCAGCTCCCAGATCTCCTCGATCCTTCCGTAGTATCTGTCCTTGTCGTTACCGGTGTAGGATTCCATCGTTACCCCGGAGTTCTGATAACCATCGCTCTTCATGTCCTTGTCCTCGGTGTAGAATGTGTAGCCGTTGATATCGTACGCATCATAGGTCAGCAGGTTGTGCTCGGCGCCCTGTGACAAGGCGAATATGAGTTGTTCTTCTGTGGAAGAATCTTCATGTAAAGGGTACGACAGAAGCTTCTGCTTGAACCAACGCGTGAAACATGAGTTGTGCTCTTTGAGTATATCTTCGTCCGTCCTCTGTGGCCTCGGTCATTGTACGTCTTCTCATAAAGGTTTGTGCTCTACCACCCAAGGATCGACCACGTCTATGTGTTGTAGCGCGACTAGGTTTGCTCTTTTCAAAGTCGGCGAGTCGACCCTCGAAGTCGACATGCAATTTCGCGGCGACCCTCACAGTGACCCCATCCAGCGAGGCCTGCCGAGGTGCCTGTTTGACGGGCAGACCAACGGGGGTTCTCGATGCCTAGATAATTCGTGCAGTAGAGATGCACTCTTCGGTCAGAAAGCCCCTGGCTATGCTTCCCTCTGACGTTGACAGCTGCGAACGTATCCTTTGATGACACATTCATCTTTCGAATCGGCATCATGCTGTTGGCCAGGAACATCGGCCCGAGTTGGATGATATCCTCCTAGATATGGACCAGCAGATGCACATAACGTCGAAGAATGCGGCGGGAAGTACATCTCAAGCTCGCCATAGTATCACCACGATCTCTTCCTGTAGGCCTTTCTGAGTGCCTTCACGCCCAATCGACTTCCGAGAGATGACGTCAAAAAAGTTGCATAGGCCAAATAGTGTTTCACGGACGTGCGCGTCCATGATGCCACAGATTGCAACTGGAAGTATCTACGTCATCAGCACGTGACAGTCATGAGACTTCATCCCGCTGAACATCTGCTTCGCTGGGTCTAGGATTTATCTGCTTATCTTCCCACGTAACCTGTAAGGAAGTTTTACTCCTAGGAGGCAGATGAAAAACTGCTCGATCTCCTCCTGACTTAGAGTGAAGCACGCGGGAGGGGTAGTCATTCCGGTCTTCTTGGCCTTTTTGCCTTTGCGACGACTTTCTGTGTCCTGCTTCGCCTCATCATCATCATCATCATCATCATCATTAGCGTGAAGCTCCTGCCTGATGCCCATTGATTTCAAGTCTACCCTTTCTTTCGGCCCATCTTTGGTCCTCTCTGGCATGTTGAGCAGGGTACCAAGCAGACTCTCGCACACGTTCTTCATGATATGCATGACATCAAGGCTGTGAGGCACACGGTGGATCTTCCAGTACGGCAAGTCCCAGAAAACAGACCTCGTTTTCCATACCTTCAGTAGCGGCTCTGGGGCCTTTCGCTTCTTTCCCGGCTCTGGCGCCTTTTGCTTCTTTCCCGGCAGTGGGCAGTCTTTCCAATTTTTCAACAGCTTGTCTATTTCCTCGCCGCTCCTCGTACACGGGCGTTTTCGGGGTTCGGTTTCACCATCGAACAGATCCTTGCATTTCCTCCACGGGTCATCGTCGCGAAGCCACCTTCGATGTCCCATGAACACGGTTTTCGAAGACCCAGGATCTCAATCTAGCTAGCGATACGTTGTGTCATCCATGCACCTTACGCATCCAGAAAATCCGTGGACTACCTGCCCCGCGAGATATCCGTAACCGAGATAGTCGTGCACCGTCGTGAGCAGTGCGGCTCTCATATGGAAATATTCTTTCTCTGCGGTGTCCCACGTATTGGCTGGCGTTTTCCACAGTGTGTCTAGCTCCTCCTTCAGCAGCCCCAGATACAGATTGATGTCGTTCCCTGGTTGTTTCGGCCCTTCAATTAGCATACTCATGTGAATGTACTTCCTCTTCATGCACAACCAGGGGGGAAGGTTGTACATCCACACAAACACAGGCCAGGTGCTATGTGTGCTTCTCTGGCTGCCAAACGGATTGACTCCATCGGTGCTCGCGCCCAGCACGATGTTCCTTGGATCCTTCCCAAATTCTGGGTATTCGAAGTTCAACGCTTGCCACTGGCTTGCATCCTTAGGGTGACTCAGCATCTTGTCTTTTTTATCTATCTCCGGATCATTTGCGTCATCTTCTCGCTTCTTCTCCTCCCTATCCGCGTGCCAACGCATGAGCTTTGCTACCTTAGGGTCCGTGAAATACCGCTGCAGACGAGGAGTGATCGGAAAGTACCACACCACTTTTCGAGGAGCTTTCTTCCTCTTCTTGTATCGAGTGACGCCGCACACCGGACATATGGTAGACTCCGCGTGCTCGTCCCGATAAATGATGCAATTGTTCGTGCACACATGGTATTTCACGTGCGGTAAATCCAGAGGACACATGATTTTCTTCGCCTCCTCCAAACTGGTCGGGCACTTGTTCCCTTTGGGAAGACGTTCGTGCCAGAATGACATGTTCTCGTCAAAGCATGCATCGGTCATTTTGTGTTTTACCTTCATCTCCAGAGCCATGAGCGTTACTTTCAGGCGGGTATCCTCGGGCCTGCATCCTTCATACAATGGAGTAACCGCGTCTAACTCAAGTTGATCCATCTTGGCTTTCTCTCGGGCGGCAGCTCTTGCGTTATCCGTCTGCTTGAGAAGTAACTCTTGAATATGAGGGTCCTGCACCCAGCCCATCGATGGTCCAGCGTCGTCTGCTCCGCCGGCATCATCATCTTCATGATCATGCCCGTCGTCTGCTCCGGCATCTTCCTCATCATCATGTCCTACATCTTCTACATGATGACTGTGTACAGCATCACCATCGTGATCATCTCCTGGAGATTCTTCGTCTTCTCGCCTGCCCGAGCCGCGGTGGTTGTCTTGCTTCCCTTCCTCATTTCTTGCCCGGCCCCCATTGACGACTTCATAGTCATCTTCATCACCTTGCCACCGATAGCCATCCATGAAACCATGCAAGAGCAGGTGGTCCCGCACCTGCCCGGATTCCGGGTCCGCAATAAGGCTCTTCAGCTTGCATCTTCGACACGGACATCTTATCTCCGTCTCATTCTTTTGAAGCATCTCGGCCTTCGCGGACCTCAAAAACCTATTCACGATGCCTTCGGTCATCGTGCGGACCATGGTCGCCTGCGTGGTAGAGCAAAACGATATTTTAGAACCAAGAAAAAATTTGGCATGACTTTCCCTAAAATAGGACCAAAAAGAATGCTTAATGCCAAAATTCTCGCCGAAACGGAAATGAATCAACATTCCGGCAAAATATTGGCAACTATCGCATTTCAAATACCGGTACACCTCCAAACACAAACACATATGCAACACCACAAACATATGCAACACCACGAACATACATAGATCTAGCTAGGCCATAAAAAGTGCATGTGCACATTGTTGTAGGGAGAACAACATAAATATAGCTTCCCCCCTTACTTACCTATCAAAACAAGGTAATTTAACCACTTAAATTGAATGAATCTATGGTGGAAATGAGGTGAAAAAGAGGAGGCACCCGAGACAAGGAGGAGGTGGAGAGAATGCAGTAGGGAGAAAGTGAGTGTGGGTAGGAGAGGCTGTCCAAAAGATCTTGTTGCTGCCCATTTACTAATGGCGCACCAACTCTAAATGCGCCATTAGTAATCCAGGTTACTAATGGTGCACCTTCTGGTGGTGCGCCATTAGTAGTTTTGCAAAAAAAACATACTAATGGCGCACAGTCCCACAGTGTGCCATTACTAGTTTAAACTAGTAATGGCACACGGTGGAACAGTGCGCCATTAGTAGTTTTGCAAAAAAAGGAATAAAAAATATAATAAAAAAACAACATTAGTGCGCACTTTCCGACAGGTGCGCCATTACTAGTTACAACTAGTAATGGCGCACTGTGTCTGGATGCGCCATTAGTATGTTTGGACAGGCGCACTAGTTCAAAAAAATTTTTTGATACTAATGGCGCACCCTGGGCCAGGTGCGCCATTAGTAGTTTCAACTCTAATGGCGTATCAGAAGGTGGTGCGCCATTAGTATATACTAATGGCGCACCGCTTGTCTGGTGCGCCATTAGTGTCAATCCCATCTATAGCCCTTTTTTCTAGTAGTGTCCCTGCGCGCGCGGGCGGTCACCACTCCCTGAGCGTCCTCGGCACCGCCCGCCGGTGTGTTACGGGGCGCCCCACGTCGTTCATTACTCGAAACTGCCGGTTCCTCCACATGTCTGCTATAGCTCCGGCTTGGACGGGGGGTCGAGTGAATCCGGTCGCGGCTGTATGAGTACGCCTCCTGTTGGGTCAAAGCTGTCCTCAGAAGTTCCTTGACACGTTGCGTCTCTACTGCCTGCGGCGAGTTACCTTCAATCGGAATGGCCTCCAGCCGTGCAGCCATCGGCAACAAGATTTTCCATTAGTTAGAATAATGACCGGAGGAGTAAAAGCAGCCGAGGTACAATGGTGTTTTGACGAGGCGGGTCCATCTGACGAGGGCTGAACCAGTGCACCGATCCCCAGGGGCTCCTGCCCGGTTTCCCAATAGCGGAACGCCGGCTCTTGGTCCTGGAGTGTTGAAAAGGTCTCTGGCCTCGAAAACCGGAGGTAAGCGGGATCGGTTTCCTCCTCATGACTTCATGTGACGCGCTCTGGTCCAACATAAGCCTGTAGGCCTGTGCGTCTAAAGCGGCCCGCTCTGCGGCCATCCTGGTGTCCTCAGCTGCCAGATCCGCTTTGGCCTGGGTGATCTGTTCCTTTACCTTTGCAATCTCCGTGTTGTGAACATCTTGATCCGGCGGATTAACTTCCGCCATAAGCACAGCCAACGCATAAAATAGTTCTGATAGAACCTGAGCCGGTGGGCGCACAGGGCCTCCTGCCCCGGCAGCCGTCGCCGCCGCTGAACCGGAGATCGTTGCCGCAACTGTCAAAGAATGAAGCGCTGCTTGTGTCCCGGCCATGAATATTCCAACCCGGTTGGGCAGATCAGAGGGGTCCGGAATACTGTCGCCATCGGAACAGCTCCCAATCTGGCCATCTTGTAGCTGATAAAGAGATTCGGTTTCTCCGGTTGAAGATTCGTCATCGGAACAAACGACGGTCGCGCCGCGAAATTCCGATCCGTCCTCATAACTTCCTCCATGGATGACTCCCACGAAGGCACGCTTCATGGCCGGTTTAACCCGGGCGGATCGCGCACGCTGAGCCGTCTCGACGAGGTCGGTGCAGATGTTCGGCTCAGGGCCCGGTTGACCAATCTTGCCAATGAAAACGTGAATGCTACCAAAGGGGACCCGGTATCCGTACTCAATTGAGCCGGCCTCGGGCCCCAGCCTGCGTCGTCGATGTAAAGCTTGCCGCGACGACTCTAGTCATCCGGCCTACAGCGTAGCCCTCGAGTCCTTCAAGCGGCCCTCCAAGAACCGGAAACCATTGTGCGATAGCCCCACGGTGGGCGCCCCAACTGTCGTGGTTTTGTCACGGTCAGATGTCTAGAGAAGGACTTAGTTGTGGAGACCATCGCGACGGGTTAGCTTGAAGGGGTTAAAGCGGACACAAGGACGCAAGAGAGTTTTATACTAGTTCGGCCCCTTTGATGAAGGTAAAAGCCTACGTCTAGTTTGTGATGGAATTTTATGGGATTTTCGATGACTTAGGGAGCAAACAAGCTTCACCTATGTCTCGAGTTGTTGTCTCTGTCCCTGAACCGCCGCTGGGTCGTCCCCTTATATACATGGGTGACACCCGTCGGTTCACAGAGTCCAAACACCGGTCGATATTCGTATCCGGGTTTGGTCTCTCTTATTCCTAACTTAACAGTACAAGCTTATATACAAAATTCCGGTTTACCGCTACGAGTCTTGACCGGCTATGGGCCTTAGGCCCTCGTCTGCCCTCTTGGGCTTCTATCACTTGGTGCTACTGATGAGTTGACCCGTCCCAGATAGGCCGGTTTAAGCCCAGCAGTAATATCCCCAACAGCTAGGAACGATCACGAAGATCAACTTGTGTGTCATGGGGTGCCCCCTTGCCCCCGTATATAAATGAGGGAGAGGGGGAGGTGCGGACGGCCCTAGGGTTGCGCCTGGAGGAGTCCTACTCCCACCGGGAGTAGGACTCCCCCCTCTTGCCTTGTTGGAAAAGGAAGGGGGGAAGGGAGAAAGAGGAAAGGGGGGCGCCGCCCCCCTTCCTTGTCTATTCGTACTAGGGGGAGGGGGCGCGCGGCCTGCCCTGGCCGGCCCTCCTCTTCTCCCTTATGGCCCATGTACGCCCAATAACCCCCAGGGGGGTTCCGGTAACCCCCGGTACTCCGGTAAAATCCTGATTTCACCCGGAACGTTTCTGATATCCAAATATAGGCTTCCAATTATATCAATATTTATGTCTCGACCATTTCGAGACTCCTCGTTATGTCCGTGATCACATCCAGGACTCCGAACAACCTTCGGTACATCAAAACACAAAAAAAAACCTAATTACGATCGTCACCGAACTTTTAAGCGTGCAGACCCTACGGGTTCGAGAACTATGTAGACATGACCAAGACACGTCTCCGGTCAATAACCATAGAGGAACCTAGATGCTCATATTGGCTCCTACATATTCTACAAAGATCTTTATCGGTCAGACCGCATAACAACATACGTTGTTCCCTTTGTCATCGGTATGTTACTTGCCCGAGATTCGATCGTCGGTATCTTAATACCTAGTTCGATATCGTTACCGGCAAGTCTATGTACTCATTCCGTAATACATCATCCCGCAACTAACTTATTAGTTGCAATGCTTGCAAGGCTTGAGTGATGTGCATTACCAAGAGGGCCCAGAGATACCTCTCCGACAATTGGAGTGACAAATCCAATCTCGAAATACGCAATCCAACAAGTACCTTCGGAGACACCTGTAGAGCACCTTTATAATCACCCAGTTACGTTGTGACGTTTGGTAGCACACAAAGTGTTCCTCCGGTAAATGGGAGTTGCACAATCTCATAGTCATAGGAACATGTATAAGTTATGAAGAAAGCATAGCAACAAACTAAACGATCAAGTGGCTAAGCTAACGGAATGGGTCAAGTCAATCACATCATTCCTAATGATGTGATCCCGTTAATCAAATGACAACTCATGTCTATGGTTAGGAAACATAACCATCTTCTGATCAACGAGCTAGTCAAGTAGAGGCATACTAGTGACACTCTGTTTGTCTATGTATTCACACATGTGTTATGTTTCCGGTTAATACAATTCTAGCATGAATAATAAACATTTACCATGATATAAGGAAATAAATAATAACTTTATTATTGCCTCTAGGGCATATTTCCTTCAGTCTCCCACTTGCACTAGAGTCAATAATCTAGATTACACAGTAATGATTCTAACACCCATGGAGCCTTGGTGCTGATCATGTTTTGCTTGTGGAAGAGGCTTAGTCAGCGGGTCTGCAACATTCAGATCCGTATGTATCTTGCAAATTTCTATGTCTCCCACTTGGACTAAATCCCGAATGGAATTGAAGCGTCTCTTGATGTGCTTGGTTCTCTTGTGAAATCTGGATTCCTTCGCCAAGGCAATTGCACCAATATTGTCACTATGACACCTAGATCGGATATGAACTCCTTCATCCAGACTCCTTCATTTGCTGCTTCCGAAGCAGCTATGTACTCCGCTTCACATGTAGATCCTGCCACGACGCTTTGTTTAGAACTGCACCAACTGATAGCTCCACCGTTCAGTATAAACACGTATCCAGTTTGTGATTTAGAATCGTCCGGATTAGTGTCAAAGCTTGCATCAACGTAACCATTTACGATGAGCTCTTTGTCACCTCCATATACGAGAAACATATCCTTTGTCCTTTTCAGGTATTTCAGGATGTTCTTGACCGCTGTCCAGTGATCCACTCCTGGATTACTTTGGTACCTCCCTGCTAGACTTATAGCAAGGCACACATCAGGTCGGGTACACAGCATTGCATACATGATAGAGCCTATGGCTTAAGCATAGAGAACATCTTTCATTTTCTCTCTATCTTCTGCGGTGGTCGGACATTGAGTCTTACTCAACTTCACACCTTGTAACACAGGCAAGAACCCCTTCTTTTGCTTGATCCATTTTGAACTTCTTCAAAACCTTTTCAAGGTATGTGCTTTGTGAAAGTCCAATTAAGCGTCTTGATCTATCTCTATAGATCTTAATGCCCAATATGTATGCAGCTTCACCGAGGTCTTTCATTGAAAAACTCTTATTCAAGTATCCCTTTATGCTATCCAGAAATTCTATATCATTTTCAATCAATAATATGTCATCCACATATAATATCAGAAATGCTACAGAGCTCCCACTCACTTTCTTGTAAATACAGGCTTCTCCGAAAGTCTGTACAAAACCAAATGCTTTGATCACACTATCAAAGCATTTATTCCAACTCCGAGAGGCTTGCACTAGTCCATAAATGGATCGCTGGAGCTTTCATACTTTGTTAGCTCTCTTTGGATCGACAAAACCTTCTGGTTGCATCATATACAACTCTTCTTCCAGAAATCCATTCAGGAATGCAGTTTTGACATCCATTTGCCAAATTTCATAATCATAAAATGCGGCAATTGCTAACATGATTCAGACAGACTTAAGCATCGCTACAGGTGAGAAGGTCTCATCGTAGTCAATCCCTTCAACTTGTTGAAAACCTTTCGCAACAAGTCGAGCTTTGTAGACAGTAACATTACCGTCAGGGTCAGTTTTCTTCTTGAAGATCCATTTATTCTCAATTGCTTGCCGATCAACGAGCAAGTCAACCAAAGTCCACACTTTGTTCTCATACATGGATCCCATCTCAGATTTCATGGCTTCTAGCCACTTTGCGGAATCTGGGCTCACCATCGCTTCTTCATAGTTCGTAGGTTCATCATGATCTAGTAGCATGACTTCCAAAACAGGATTACCGTACCACTCTGGTGCAGATCTTACTCTGGTTGATCTACGAGGTTCGGTAGTAACTTGATCTGAAGTTTCATGATCATTATCATTAGCTTCCTTGCTAATTGGTGTAGGTGTCATAGAAACCGGTTTCTGTGATGTACTACTTTCCAATAAGGGAGCAGGTACAGTTACCTCATCAAGTTCTACTTTTCTTCCACTCACTTCTTTCGAGAGAAACTCCTTCTCTAGAAAGGATCCATTCTTCGCAACAAAAGTCTTGCCTTCGGATCTATGATAGAAGGTGTACCCAACAGTTTCCTTTGGGTATCCTATGAAGACACATTTCTCCGATTTGGGTTCGAGCTTATTAGGTTGAAGCTTTTTCACATAAGCATCGCAGCCACAAACTTTCAGAAATGACAACTTTGGTTTCTTGCCAAACCATAGTTCATAAGGTGTCGTCTCAACGGATTTTGATGGTGCCCTATTTAACGTGGATGCAGCCGTCTCTAAGGCATAACCCCAAAACGATAGCGGTAAATCTGTAAGAGACATCATAGATCGCACCATATCTTGTAAACTATGATTTCGACATTCAGACACACCATTACACTGTGGTGTTCTGGGTGGCGTGAGTTGCGAAACTATTCCGCATTGTTTCAAATGTAGACCAAACTCGTAACTCAAATATTCTCCTCCACGATCAGATAGTAGAAACTTTATTTTCTTGTTACGATGATTTTCAACTTCACTCTAAAATTCTTTGAACTTTTCAAATGTTTCAGACTTATGTTTCATTAAGTAGATATACCCATATCTGCTTAAATCATCTGTGAAGGTGAGAAAATAACGATATCCGCCACGAGCCTCAATATTCATTGGACCACATACATCTGTATGTATGATTTCCATCAAATCCATTGCTCTCTCCATAGTACCAGAGAACGGCGTTTTAGTCATCTTGCCCATGTGTAAGGTATATTTATCCCTAAGTGTTTTGGTGATTGATGACAACGCATTTGCGGACTAATCGTGTGCCTTGAGTATTCCAGACACTTCATTGCTAGGCACAAGACGGTTGGGTGCCCCTCGAAGACTGATGAAGACGGCGTCTTTTCTACATTTCTTTTTGATGGATTTGAGTCGTAGGAAAGCCGTACTATTAAGAGGGGGTCCGCGTTGGAAAGGTTTGGGTGGAATCATCACGTACACGTCTCCTTCTTGTCCCCTCCTTTTTCCTTGGAGCTTCCTCCGTTTTCTTGCCTCCCTTGTCTGGCTGCTGTGGTTGGTCGCGGTAGTACAGCTCTAGGAAAGCGGTAGTACCGTAGGCATCCGCGGTAGTACCGCGCAGTGGCGCGGTAGTATCGCTCCCCTGGAGCCGCACTACCGCTGCCCACCAGGCTAGTGCCGCCCCTTCGCGGTAGTAGCACTACTAGGAAAAGGGCTATAAATGAAATTGACACTAATGGCGCACTAGAGAAGTGGTGCGCCACTACTATATACTAATGGCGCACCATGTGGCGATGCGCCATTAGTGTGGAAGACACTAATGGCGCACCAGGCACAAGGTGCGCCACAAGTAACAATTTTTTTTCATTTTTCCAAACATACTAATGGCGCATCCTGGAAAAGTGCGCCATTAGTAGTTCTAACTAGTAATGGCGCACCAGCCATGGAGTGCGCCACTACTGTATTTTTTATTCTTTTTTGCAAAACTACTAATGGCGCACCGTTGCAAAGTGCGCCATTACTAGTTTAAACTAGTAATGGCGCACTCTGCCATGGTGCGCCATTAGTATATTTTTTTTTTGCTTTGCAAGCTGGGGCGAATAGCCCCCCAAATGTTCCATATGTAGTTCGACGGTGTTGGCGGCAGCTCGAGTCGCTGGTCGCATTCTGGACAAATAAGAATATCTGAGACGGCTCCAGGCGAGCGTCCTCTCGTGCCATGCTTGAACAAGACATCCCCTTTGCCTGTGACGCACAACGTCTTCTCGCCATTGTCAAACCAAACGCTAGTCGGTACATTATTGTTGGTGTAGTATGCCGGTGAAGCTGTAGTGCAAATCCCAGCACAACACTTTTTGTCGTCACTTGTCGGCCCACTGGTCCTGCGGTGGCAGAGACATAACCATAACTGAAGAGTCGGAGGGAAAGCGGGCACTTTTACGGCGAGGCATAACGCCCGCTCATCTCGAATGGCCCTCAACAGATCCAGGGATCAATGTTCCAGGTTGACCCTCACAGCTGGGAGAGGGTATATGCGGTGCTTCTCGGTTGCACGTACATATGTAGTTCCACCGCCGCCGACGAGCACCCCCCGCACCTCCCCCGCTCCACCGCCGTCAAATAACAAATTTGATGATATTTAAAAAAATTATTACTGTTTTTATAAAAAAATATTACTATTTCATATTCATATTCATTTTTAAAAAATAATAATAAAAAGTGTAGACTACAATTGTTGTTAAACAACAATTATTACTGTTTTTATAAAAAATATTACTGTTTCATATTCATATTCATATTCATTTTTTTAAAAATAAAAATTCTTACTTATGGCGCACGGGTGGCTGGTGCGCCATTGCTATCTAAAAAAAGAATACTTATGGCGCACTGTCGCGCTGGTGCGCCATTGCTATGAAAAAAACATTCTAATGGCGCACCGCCTGGGGGTGCGCCATTAGTAATCTTCCCCCATCCATACACCACCGCGCTGCTCCTTCCCCCTCCCTCTCGCCAGACTACTTCGATTCGTCCCTCTCCCTCCACTGCGCCGCTCCCTCCCTCATCCCTCCCTCCACGCGCCGCCGCCGCTGCCCCGACCCACTGCGCCGCAGCCGCCCACGCGCCCCCGCCGCCTCCCTCTCCCCTTCCTCCCCCTCGAGCGCCGCCTCCCCCCGAGCCCCGCCTCCCCCTCGAAACCCTAGAAACCCGGAGCCGCCCCACGTCCACCAGGAGAGGAGGCCCCACGTCCAGCAGGAGAGGAGGCCCGCGACCTCCCCGCCGTCCAGCAGGAGAACAGGGTACGAATCCCTTTTCCGGTTGTCTCTTGCTGATTTTCTTCTTCATCTCCTCCAATCTCTGACGCGTTCTCATCTATAGCTGTGTTGTGCTGTTGTGTTGTGTGAAGGAAGGACTTGGTTCAACTTGGATACAGAGAAGCTGCTGCCATGGGTTCGACTTGTTTGGATTTGGTTCCCCTGTCACCAAGGTGACCACTTGTCTCGCCTCTCTCCCCCTCTTTACAAGTTCATGGATGTGGAGTGCTATGGTCGATGCTTGTCTCAGCTGTATGCATTTGATTTCAGACTATATAGCTTGTATATGCAAAGTGGCTAGGGTTAAATAGGTCTGTACAGTAACACAAAGCTCCGAAACCAATTGCATGCATTGAGAAATAGAGTATTAAAACAGAACTTGACGTGGTTTTCCACTTAGCTATCTGAATTGAGAAAAAACATAGCTTTTGCGGTCTTTGAGGCAAAACTTGCTACTCCATATACAACTAATACTACTACTAGACAAGATACTACTCCATATACTACTAATACTACTACTGTATTTCATTTCAAAGTTCAAAATGCTGGTACTGAGATTTTCATTTCCAATGAGTGATGTTTTTCCTAGCAGTAGAAAAAACATAGCAACTTCTCTGTTTTTATAAAGTTGTTCTTATATGGGTGAAACTTCACTTGTTTTTAGGCTAGTGCAGGGTGTTGCTTCTTCTGTATGGGCCAACTATGTCACAAATAAATTGTTCCTTCTTCTGTATTTGACAAGTAATGACTTGCAAAGATGATGATCATCTTGCTAGTTTGCTGGGTTTTGTCTCCGACCATTGTGTCGTGATGAATTTGCAGGTACCCCGAGAGGCCCTTGAGTTTGCCGGAATGTCGATTAACTTCCGTTCCGGCAAATTCGGGTACTCCATATGTCCTATTTTCAGCAAAGGTCATGCTGAAATTTTCCGTGAATTTTAGCATGACTTTGCTAAAAATAGGACATATGGGGTACTTGCGACTAATGCATGGGCCGGGGTATCTTAGTACTTAGTTAAGTAGGATCAACTGCCCCGCCATTCTTGCTGCATTAAACCATAGGTGGCAATAGAGCCAAGTGATTAGGCCCAACTTAGAATTCTCCTTAGCATCGATAAACCCTAGATGATAAACCCAACATAGGTGGCAATAGAGCCAAGTGATTAGTGCCAAGTGATTAGGCCCAACCTAGGGTGCCTCGCATCGATAAACCCTAAATGATGAAAACTTAACTTGCTTCTATAGGGTGCCTCGGTGTCGATGAGAACCTAAATGATGTACGCTTAGGCTTTTAGGGTGCCTCGGCGTCGACAAAACCTAAATGATGAAAGCTTAGGCTTTTAGGGTGCCTCGACGTCGACAAACCCTAAATGATAAAACCTTGGCTTTTAGGGTGCCTCGGTGTCGATAAGAACCTAAATGATGAAAGCTTAGGCTTTTAGGGTGCCTCAGCGTCGACAAACCCTAAATGATAAAAGCTTAGCTTTTAGGATGCCTCGGTGTCGACAAACCCTAAATGATGTAGTTTTGAATTATGAACGTAGGATATGTCGTCATCATCATCGGACGACGAAAGTCTCCCGGCGGAGTGCGACTGGTGCCACGACGATCGAGGTCTGTGCGACATGCCTCACCTGGACGATGATCGGCGCTTCAGCATTAAGCTCGAGGAGACCTTCGAAGTTGAAACGGTACACAACGACGACAAGTGTTATTTTCATAATTAAGCATGACTTCAACTATTTCAACGTGTAATTTTCATCTTTTACAATTCGAGTATAGCTTATCCCATGCCATGCAAGACGCTATGTCTTGGAGAGGATGGATTTTGAAGACCATGAAATTTCTGAAACAAAGAAAATTCACCTAAGGACTCATCACGATGTGGACTTTGAAGTAAATCTATATAATTCTGAGAGCGTAACCCATTTTGGTTGCAAAAATTGGGAAGCATTTTGCAAGATGTATGGTTTTGATGAGGGTATGCTTATCACCATGGATCTTGGTAATCCTGACATCAACCAAGACAATATGGACATTTGGGTCCTTGTTGATACGCCTCCAGTTCTACCGCTATGTGAGTTTCTCAAACATAGTTATTAGCTAATTTATATTGTTTATTTCAAAATAGTTGACAGCTTATTTCCATTGACAGCTTATTTTTATTGTTCAAAGAATGTGCGGGAGATGGTAGACAAAACCCACTACACCGATGGCTCCGAATTAACAACTTACAAGGAGAAAAATCATCTGGTCGGATTTTGTACTGACATTGAGAATTACAATATCCACAATCAAACTCCTCAACATTATGGTAAATACGTGCCACTAGTGCATGTGTTCAACTACGGTAACTACCATGGAGATACCCTGGTAAGATTTTTACTATTACGACATCCGTGCATCTTTTGCATACTTCTAAAACTAGTACATCATTGCTAACTATGAAGTTATTACTATGTTTTTCAACAGATAATCCCAGAGAATTGTGTGCCTCATTTGATGTATCAGAAAGGTAGTCTTAATGTTTTGAACATACAGCCAGGTCATCCTACGAATCTCAACTGTCCATACGAGATTTCTAAAAGAAGTGGAGACATGAAAATCAAAGGATGGAAAAAATGTATGGACAGTCGTAAGGAGGTTCTTGGAAGCAAAAGGAAGCGAAGCGCAAGAATTGGAGACAGGATGTTCTCCATTCTCCATAATGGAGAGTCAGGGTCTATATTGTTTTATGCTATTTTACCTTAAATAGGGTATTTAGGTCCTGCCTAATACTGATGATCATGTGCTAAGAACAATTAAGTAGGGTTGGTTCGATGACTATCAAGATGATGATCGTATGACTTGTTATTAATAACGAGTAGAAGTTGTATGATGATGATTAGTAGGACTTGTTAGGATTAGTATTACTTCCGACAAACTCGCTACTCGCGGTCTCGAGACTTGTAATGTTCTATCTTTGTTCGGTCTTTTGAATTCGGAGACTAATATGATGAATTGTATTCGGAGACTAATCTTCTATTGTATTCGATGAATCTGCTCTTGCTGTGGGGTGCTGTCTATATTCTGTCCAATAATATATTTTGTAACCTGTGCAAAATTCAGAAAAGTAAAAAAAAACCTAATATTCATACTAATGGCGCATCACCCAACAGTGCGCCATTAGTATGCCAGATACTAATGGCGCATGGTGTTCTATACTAATGGCGCACTGCGTGGTGCGCCATTAGTATACCAGATACTAATGGCGCACCGGGTGCGCCATTAGTAAGAAATACTAGTGGCGTGATACTAATGGCGCACCAGTAGTGCGCCATTAGTAGGCAAAACTGGTGCGCCATTAGTAGCCCTTTTCCTAGTAGTGTAGGGGCGGATGTAATTTTTGTACATCCGCACCTACCGCGGTAGTACCGTTTTCGCCGCGCGGTAGTACCACGCTATGCAGTCAGGCAGTAGTACCGCCCCTCGGCGGTACTACTGTGTCGGGTTTTTTCTACTTCTGTTTCTTTGCGGAATTAGGCACGGAAATTTCCTTCCCACCGGCTGGGTGTTTTTGCCTCGCGGTAGTACCGCATGGGGGGCGCGGTAGTACCGCGCTTGCGAAAGTACTGCCCCCAGTTCCTGTGCGTCTATTTTTCTTTTCTGTCCCTGGGGTTGCGGCAGTACCGTGGGACGGTACGGTGGTACTGCACAGCCGTGCGGTAGTACCGCTTGGTTGCAAGCAGTAGTATCGCGTGGCCTTGCGGTAGTACCGTTGGCAGGCGCGGTAGTACCGCTGGACCGCGGGCTGGTTGGTGGGTAACGGTTGGATCTTTTCCCACACTATATAAGGGGTCCCCTTCTTCCCCGTTGACTCACCTCTTCCACCCCCTAAGCTCCATTATTGCTCTAAGCTCCATTTTCGCCCGATCTCACTCCCTAGCCGACCAAACTTGTTGATTTGCTCGGGAGTGGTTGAGAAGGCCTCGATCTACACTTCCACCAAGAGATATTTGATTCCCCCACTAATCCCTTGCGGATCTTGTTACTCTTGGGTGTTTGAGCATCCTAGACGGTTGAGGTCACCGCGAAGCCATAGTCCATTGTGGTGAAGCTTCGTGGTGTCGTTGGGAGCCTCCAATTGAGTTGTGGAGATTGCCCCAACCTCGTTTGTAAAGGTTCGGTCGCCGCCTCCAAGGGCACCAATAGTGGAATCACGGCATCTCGCATTGTGTGAGGGCGTGAGGAGATTACGGTGGCCCTAGTGGCTTCTTGGGGAGCATTGTGCCTCCACACCGCTCCAACGGAGACGTACTTCCTCTCAAAGGGAAGGAACTTCGGCAACACATCCTCGTCTCCACCGTCTCCACTCTTGGTTATCTCGTGCCTTTACTTGTGCAAGCTTATTTGTTTCATATATCTTGCTTGCTTGTGTTCCTATCCTTGTTGCATCATATAGGTTGCTCACCTAGTTGCATATCTAGACAACCTACTTTGATGCAAAGTTTAAATTGTTAAAGAAAAGCTAAAAATTGTTAGTTGCCTATTCACCCCCCTCTAGTCAACCATATCGATCCTTTCAATTGGTATCAGAGCCTTGTCTCTTTATTAAGGACTTTACCGTCCGAAGAGTATGGTTGATACCGTAGACGGTGTGGAGGAACACTCCGGTGTGAATCCGACCTCGTCTACGGGCGATGGGGGAACCTCGGTCTCTCGTGAGGAGTTCAATGTGGCCTTGGAGACATTGAAAACCTCCATGACGACCGAGGTTGAAAGCATGTTTACTAAATTCCTTGAGGGGCTTAAACTATCCACCGCACCGTTGAAAGTGGGTGATCCCACCGACAAGGTGACGGATGCTATCTCCGATAAGGGGGAAGCTAGTAGTGAAAAGGCTCCTTCTTCTAGTGGTAAAAATGGCACCGACATCTTTGCTCATGTGGAACCACCACTTGTTTATGGTGGACCGGTTCCTTCCACTCATTTGAATCATGCCGGTCCTCCCCCTAAGATTGTGAAAAATGAGGACTTTGATTCTTGGGTTTACCGCTTTAAACGTCATTTAAATCATGTGAACACTAACCTTTGGAGAATCATTGAAGAAGGTTTCTATTATGCATGATCCAAGCAACTTCACTCCTCGAGAAGCCGCGGATAATCAATTCAATGAGAATGCTCTCTTCATCATTCAAGATGCAATTCCACCCGAAGACCTACCTCATCTTCGTCCCTTCGCCTTGGCCAAAGATGCATGGCATTGTGTTGTCTCTCTCTACCGGGGAAGCGCAAGCATTCAACGCTCCAACTATGAAGTGGTGCAAGATGAGGCCGATGAGTTTGCAATGAAAGAAGATGAAGAACCTCGTGAGCTTTATCGGAGAGTAACCAAACTCGCGGTCTCACTACGAGATCACGGGAGCAAGGACACGGATGACAATTGGATCAAGCACAAATTCCTCAAGGCAATGATGCCCTACCACAAGGCCATGTCCTCCGTCATTCGTCAAAGACCGGACTTCCACACTTTGACCTCAAGCGAAGTGTTGGATGAGTTTGTGGCCATGAACATTTTGGACAAGACCGCCGACAATGCGGTGCTTCGTTCTCAAAGGGCAAAGAAGCCTAACCTTGCATTGAAGGCCAAGCTCACCGTTGAAGAAGAAGAGGAAGAAGAGGAGAGCAACCCCGAAGATACGAAGTATGCGTATCATGAACACATGGCACTTGCTTCAAGGCAATTTTGGAGCAAGAAAAACTCGAGGCCAAACTTTAGCAAAAACAACTCAAGTGGCACGAAGAGCAAGCAACGTGTAAGGACTTGCTACAATTATGGCAACGTGAGTCATTTTGTTGCGGTGCCCGTATGAGAAGAGGGAAGACAATGGTGGCAAGCTCATCCGAAAGGACAAGGCCAAGTCGTTCCCCAACAAGAGCAACTTCACCAAGAAGACTCCTCCCAATGCATTGGTGGTACAAGAAGAGTACAATGAGGATGATGACGATGATGAAGGTGACGAGTCGGTTGCCATGGCCTCCGTTGCCATTGCGACGACT
>NC_053024.1:97967824-97989190 GCF_003073215.2 Triticum urartu
CAACAGCAAGAAGGTAGTTGCTGGAGTCAAGTTACAGTTGCATGCTTCTTTATATGTAGTCTCACAGTTTGATGTACACTAACACTTCCTATGTTTGTTGTTGGGCTAGTACCTAGGCGCAAGAGGAAACAAACATCAGGGATAATGCTGGATAGGTTAACTAAATCTAGAGGAGGAAGAATGGAGATCCGTTTTGAGGCAGGTTTAAAAAGGCCACGTGATGCTACAGAGTCAGCCAAGTTAGTATCAGAGGCAGCGGTTGTTGTTAGGTGTCATGTACGTATCCTCCCAACATGGATTCAGTACAGGAATGACAAAGACGAAACCCAGTTCAACATCTTCCTCGACCATTTATCTGTAAGTATGGTTATGTATGGAAACTAGTAATCTCGTCTTGCTCTATCCAATACTTTCTAGGTTGCTGATAATGAGACTCCCATAATTTTCAACAGATGAGGTTCAAGTTGGATAGCCAAGATGATGCAACCAGACAAGCTTGCACCCATGTTTTTAAGTCTGCTCTGCGACAGTATCGGTGTAACTTGAGGAAAACTCACTTTGAAGGCAAGGCTAACAGTGAACTTGCCCAAACATCTCCAGTGGAAAATATATCTGATGAAGACTGGAGAGGCCTCGTTAAACACTGGTCCGATCTGAAGTATCAGGTACATTATATATATGTCATCAGATCACATGTTGAAGTCCTATTTACACATGTGCCACACAAATCTATCTTCTTGTAGGTGAACTATTCAAAGAACAAGTCCAACCGTACGAAAGTGAAATTCCAACAGACGACAGGATCTCGTAGCTATATTGCACACTGCGAGGCTCTTGTAATTAGTTGTTGTTTCACTCTTTTTGTTGTACCATATTATCAGATCTATATTGACTTGTTCCAAATGCAGAGGAAAGCCCGCAAGGACCAAAAAGTACCTGAACCAAATGTTGTGGAAATCTTCAAGGATTGTCACACCAGCAAGAAGAAGGGCATGACTACACCAGTCCAAGCCGCTGTTGTAAGTCCTTAATCCTCATGCCTTTTAACTACTACTTACTGTGACTTGTGCCTTGAAATGCATGGTTTGCAGCCAATGTCTATTACTCTTTTCAATTTTATACACAATTGTCTTAGCGTATCATTGCACCTTACAAGGTTTAAAAGAGAGGAGTGATGTTCATTTGATCTTGACCCATAATCTAATTCCGTGCTGGACTTGCCCACACAACATTACAATTGCATGTTTGTCTGTTCTCAGTTGTTTTGTGATATGAATGAAGTCATACTATGATTACCGTATTATAAACTTCGTCTCTTTATCCTTAGACCTCAATACAATGTGAAGAAATAGACAATACATTAGAGATGGTACATGGTCATATGTTTGGAACCTGGTTTTATTGTGTACTTTGCAATAAAATACAACTAATATTTTACATGGGTTCACCAGAATAAGTTCTGTATATAGACCAAAGCTATTTTGTTTGGTTTTGTTGCCTCGTTAATATCTTCTGTTCTGGTACTACTAATGTAAAACCTCAACTTTTCAGCGAGCTATGGAAAAAATGGTGGAACCGCCACCTTCTGAAGGTGGCGAGGCAACTATAACCGCAATGTCAGCTCTTGCTGTAGTGGGTCAGTACCTGTCCACTAACAGTGCCAAAAGCACGTTCCTACGTAATACTGGGTTGGTTGTTAAGGCAATATCGTCCAAACTGCCTCATGATCAAGATATGCAAGCTCAAAGCAATGTTGTATCTGCGCTCCAGACACAAGTCCATTCCCTAACAGAGACCCTTTGTGAAACAAGGAGAAACATTGCTCAATGTCGTCAAGATATGCATGGTTTTGAAACCAGACTATCAGACATTTGCTATGTTGTTCAGGAGCCTAAGGGAAATGAAGGCGAGGGTTATGGTGCTCCATTGGACAATACAGCATGAAAACGTAATAGTCAGGTCAAATGAACTGGGCTTCTGAACTTCTGGTGGTGCATTTATCTGCTAGACTGTTAAGTTTTATGCCAACCTTCCTTTTGTTATATAGTTGTAATTTGTTTTGGTGCGATACAAAATTTATTCTTAACGTGCAGCCACCGCCTGAAGAAAACAGCAAGCCATTTTTGCATAGTGTAGGGTGTTCCCTATATTTGCACTGGTGGCGATCTTTGATGCCGAGTGGATGTAATCTGTGCAATCGCCTTAATATCCTAGCGTTAGTTTTGGCCTTATTTATTTCCTAGTCTTCTTTTTCCCTGGTTTGCTAGTGGCCGCAACTACCATGGGCCATATACGGGTCGTAGGATCCATGGTCTCCTACGGGCCATTGATAAATGGGCCTGTAATCGGTGGGCCTCAGGCCGTCGAATAAATGGGTCTACATGGGCCATAATCGGGCGTAATTGGTATCGGCCCAGCACGGTAATAGGCCGTTAATAGGCCGTAGGATAGCAAAGGCTTAATTCTGTCACAGGCATAACGGGTCGTTAATGGGCCAGAATATAGGACGAGCTGGAAATGGCGCAACGGGTTAACAGGCCAGAAACGGGCACAATCTTGCCATGGGCCGAATTTGGCCCATTAGGGTAACAGGCCAGTAACGGGCCGACTCTTGCCATGGGCCGAATTTGGCCCATTAGTGGAACAGGCCAGTAACGGGCCGACTCTTGCCATGGGCCGAATTTGGCCCATTAGGGGAACAGGCCAGTAACGGGCCGGAAGTAATCGAGGGCCGAAAAGGAGCCCAAGAACGTATGGGCCGTCAATAGGCCGAAAGCTAACACGGGCTGGAAACGGCCCATGTAAATCACGGGCCGTTAATGGGTATAAAGAAAATTACTGTTCATTATGGGCTAGAGTCACCGTGGGCCTTTACCTGGGCCGGCCTATTATGGCACACGAAAATCTGGTGGGCCTTTACTTGGGCCAGCCCATTATGGCCCGCGAAATCTTGTGGGCCTTTAGCTAGGCCAGCCCATTATGGTCCGCAAAATCTGGTGGGCCTTTAGCTGGGCTGGTCCATTATGGTCCGCAAAATCTTGTGGGCCTTTAGTTGGGCCGGCCCATTTAAACTTGTTGGGTCATGCCACGTGTCAACGTATCATAGGCGCCTTCTGTCCAGTGAGTGGATGACATCTATCCCAGCGATGAGCTGACACGTGTTTCCTCTAGCCAATGATGATTTTACACATGGAAAATCCCCATTGGTCGGGGCTGTTAATGGGTTATCGGATCCAAAACCCGACCTGATAGCTTAACGGCGTTCCGTTACGGTGGATGCCACGTGTCGGTCACCCTTGACGAAAGCACTTCTAGGACGCGCGATTTATCGTCATGGAAGTGGACACTTCCGTGATGATAATTTTGGTAATGTCATGGAACACTTCTACGACAGCACAGGTATGACTATCTTGATTCTGTCATAAATTTGTCATGGATGTACATGCATGACAAAAAAAGCAACCTACTGTGACAAACACGTATCATCACAGAAGTGTATTTTTTGTAGTGGATCTCCATCGCATCTGAAGCATATCATCTTTGCTGACAAAGGCAAAAGTCAGGTATTGGGTCTAGGTAAGGTTGCGATCACAAAGGATCGACACATGGACAAAGTCATGCTTGTTGAGTCCTTAGGATACAACCTTATGTCTGTCTCAATGCTTTGTGATCTTGATATGGTTGTTGTCTTTGGCAAGTACCGTTGTGTTGTGGTTATGGAAGCTGACAATTCCAAAGTCTTCGAAGGCTTTAGGAGAGGAGACCTGTATATTGTTGATTTCTCTACAGGACCACAACCAGCCGTGTGCTACTTGCAAAAGCTTCAGAAGGCTGGCTCTGGCATCGACGACTTGGTCATGCAGGCATGAGGAATTTGCACACGCTTGCGAAGAAGAAGCATGTCATTGGCATCGAGAATGTCAAATTCCTCAAGGATCACCTATGCGGAGCCTGTGAAGCTGGGAAGATGACAAAGGCTAAGCATCCAGCGAAGACTATCATGACCACTACTCGTCCATTTGAATTGCTTCACATGGATCTCTTCGGTCCTAACCATTATTCTGCTTTCAAATGATGCATCTCAATATGGCTTTGTTATTGTTGATGATTACTCTCGATACACATGGGTACACATTGTTACTTACAAACATGAAGTGCAGGAAGTCTTCAAACGATTTTCCTCGAGGGCTTCAACCAACTTTGGTGTGAAGATCAAGCACATCAGAAGTGACAATGGCACTGAGTTCAAGAATTCTGGTCTCGATGACTATCTTGATGAACTTGGTATTACTCATGAGTTATCTGCTCCTTACACTCCTCAGCAGAACGGCGTCGTGGAGCGCAAGAACAGGACTCTTGCTGAGATGGCTCGCACTATGCTTGATGAATACAAAACGCTCGTCGGTTCTGGATTGAGGCAATTGATACTGCGTGCCACATCATCAACAGAGTATATCTTCACAAATTCTTCAAGAAGACTGCCTATGAACTCCTCACTGATAAGAAACCCAATGTAAGTTATTTCAAAGTCTTCGGTGCTAAATGTTGGATTAGAGATCCTCATCACAACTCAAAATTTGCACCGAAAGCACATGAAGGTTTTATGCTTGGTTACGGAAAGGACTCGCACACCTACAGAGTCTTCAACAACGTTCTTCACAAGGTTGTTGAAACTGTAGATGTGCGGTTCGATGAAACTAATGGCTCGCAAAGAGAGCACCTACCTACTGTGATAGATGAACCAGCACCTGAAGGAAACTATCAAGTTCAAGGCTACTGAGGATGTCATTCCTACTGAAGAATCTGCTGAAGAATTCATTCCAGAACATGAAGAACGTCGAGCTAATGCACCTGAAGAAAATACTGAAGAAAATGGTGCTGAAGAATGCTGATCAAATTCTTCAACGACAACCAGCTCATCCTCGCATTGCAAAAGAAGTGCAAGTTGAAAAGATCATCAATGACATCAAAGCGCCAGGTCCTCTCACACGCTCAAAAGCTTCACATTTATCTAACTTTTGTGGGCACTATGCTTTTGTCTCTATCACAGAGCCCACTAAGGTAGATGAAGCATTTCTGGAGCCTGAGTGGATTCAGGCCATGCAAGAAGAATTACATCAGTTTGAGCTCAACAATGTCTGGGAACTGGTCAAACGTCCAGATCCTCGCAAGCACAATATCATTGGCACAAAGTGGATCTACCGCAACAAGCAAGATGAAAATGGCCTTGTGGTGAGGAATAAGGCACGGCTCGTAGCTCAAGGCTACACACAGGTTGAAGGAATTGATTTCGATGAAACTTTTGCACCTGTTGCTAGACTTGAGGCTATTCGCATATTACTTGCTTATGCTAACCATCATGATATCACTTTATATCAAATGGATGTGAAAAGTGCATTCCTCAATGGTAAGCTTGAGGAAGAAGTATATGTTGCTCAACCCCCAGGTTTTGAAGATCCAAAGAATCCTGACAAAGTCTTCAGACTCAACAAGGCCCTCTATGGCCTCAAGCAGGCCCCAGGCGTGGTATGATACCTTGAAGGAATTCTTCATGAAGAAAGGCTTCAAACCCGGTTCACTCGACCCTACTCTTTTCACTAAATCTTATGATGGTGAATTGTTTGTGTGCCAAATATAGTTGATGATATTATCTTTGGCTGTACTGACCAACGTTATAGTGATGAATTTGCCTATATGATGAGTGAAGAATATCAAATGTCTATGATGGGAGAGTTGAAATTCTTCTTAGGTCTTCAAATTCGTCAACAATGCAATGGCATATTCATATCTCAGGAGAAATACCTCAAGGATGTACTGAGGAAATTCGGCATGCAAGATTGCAAAGGCGTCAAAATTCCTATGCCCACAAATGGCCATCTATGCACTGATGAAAATGGTATTGACTTCGATCATAAGGTATACCGCTCCATGATTGGTTCTTTATTGTACTTATGTGCATCTAGGCCAGATATAATGCTTAGTGTTTGCATGTGTGCCCGATTTCAAGCTACACCGAAGGAATCACACCATAAGGCTGTGAAGCATATTCTTCGATATCTAGCTCACACACCAACACTTGGATTATGGTACCCCAAGGGCTCGGCTTTTGATCTCATTGGATATTCTGACTCTGACTATGCTGGTGATCGTGTGGACCGCAAGTCAACATCTGGTACATGTCATTTCCTCGGACGATCTTTGGTCTGTTGGTCCTCGAAGAAACAGAACTGCGTATCACTATCTACTGCTGAAGCTGAGTATATTGCCGCTGGTTCTTGCTGTGCTCAATTGCTATGGATGAAGCAAACTCTCAAGGACTACGGCGTCAACATGAAGAATGTGCCTCTCTTCTGTGACAATGAGAGTGCCATCAAGATTGCTCACAACCCAGTTCAGCACTCGAAGACAAAGCACATTCAGATTCGTCATCATTTTCTTCGTGATCATGTGTTGAAGGGCGACATTTCTATTGAGCATGTGAAGACTGAAGAACAGCTAGCCGATATCTTCACAAAGCCCTTGGATGAGAAGAGATTTAGCAAGTTGCGGTGTGAGCTAAATATCCTAGAATCTTCGAATGTTCTTTGAAAAGGACACTCATCCTAACACTTATGCAAAATTGATGACTTAGATGTGCAACACATGAAGAAACGTTTTTCTTCAATCAATGAAGAATAACACTCTTAGTGTGAAGAAATTAACGAAGAATTTGATTCTCAGAACCCTACGATAATTGTACGCGGTGTCTGAAATCATCATTCTTATACGGTGGGTCACGCCACCACCAAAAGTTGAAATTCCTCAATTGTTCATATTCTTCAACTTTGCATTGTCTTCACAGTTTCCGTCGTTTTTCTTCATTGGCTATAATATATATATATGAGTTTATGTCCTCTACAGCATTCACTTATTGCTAATTCTTCAAGTTGGTTTTTCTGCTAAGTGAATGTGATCGGACCCTTCCCCTCTATGCTATACTCAACCCAATCTATTCACAAATTCTTCATGTGCGTTCTATTTGAAACTCGTTCAAAATCTTCACTGTGTCCTTGTCAGCTGAAGAAATTGCGAACAACTTTAAAACCTATCTTATCTAAATTTTCGGCTTTGCCGCTCAAACCGTTCCGCATCCCACGATATACTTATCCTTTCACCCACGATCGACACGATCTCCACCTCTCAGTACATGGGTGACACAAGTCAAGCGAATGAGAAGGGTCAGGGGCACGTTCGTCCAATTTCTTCGGGCGAGCAGCTTTTTCACCGTGGCTATAAATACCCCTCTTCCCCTTCCCACTGCATTGAGCCCCCCCCCAGCACCTCCCCAGCCCGCACCCCTATTCCCATGTCGTCTCGCCCGCCCCCCGTAATCCTCTCCTTTAACTCTGCTTTGAGCTTCTCAACCTAGGCACCGGCTGCCTTATCCAGTCGAGGTATACTATCCGTCGGTCATCGGGTATGGAGGACAAGGGAGCTTCAAGTTAAGAAATTTTTGACCACTGACAGCATCTCATCGCCGAAACAAAGATTTGTCCCCACTTTTCCATACTTTCCTTCTCCATGCCTTCACGGCTGCGTTATATTTAGTTATTGGTATTCTATTCTCATGATTGGATAAGCGTTCATTGGCCACGACGAGGTACATCTCCTTGTCATACGCCCTAACTCGGCGGAGGAAGACAGCTACGGCGGCGGTGGAGTGAGAGATTCGGCCGGTGAGCGAACGGTCCGATGCAGGTCGAGGCATGAAGCTCTTCCTCACCGGCGACGATGAAGTAGCGGCGGTGCTAGGGTTTGAGAAGCTCGAGCTGGAGCAGCAGTAAAGGAAGTGAGGAAGGGAGAGAGGGGTATTTATAGCCACGGTGAAAACTGCTCGCCCGAAGAAATTGGACGAACGTGCCCCTGACCCTTCTCATTCGCTTGACATGTGTCACCCATGTACTGAGAGGTGGAGATCGTGTGCGATCGTGGGTGAAAGGATAAGTATATCGTGGGATGCGGAACGGTTTGAGCGGCAAAGCTGAAAATTTAGATAAGATAGGTTTTAAAGTTCCGTTCGCAATTTCTTCAGCTGACAAGGACACAGTGAAGATTTTGAACGAGTTTCAAATAGAACGCACATGAAGAATTTGTGAACAGATTGGGTTGAGTATAGCATAGAGGGGAAGGGTCCGATCACATTCACTTAGCAGAAAAACCAACTTGAAGAATTAGCAATAAGTGAATGCTGTAGAGGACATAAACTCATATATATATATATAGCCAATGAAGAAAAATGACGGAAACGTGAAGACAATGCAAAGTTGAAGAATATGAACAATTGAGGAATTTCAACTTTTGGTGGTGGCGTGACCCACGTATAAGAATGATGATTTCAGACACCGCGTACAATTATCGTAGGGTTCTGAGAATCAAATTCTTCGTTAATTTCTTCACACTAAGAGTGTTATTCTTCATTGATTGAAGAAAACGTTTCTTCATGTGTTGCACATCTAAGTCATCAATTTTGCATAAGTGTTAGGATGAGTGTCCTTTTCAAAGAACATTCGAAGATTCTAGGATATTTAGCTCACACCGCAACTTGCTAAATCTCTTCTCATCCAAGGGCTTTGTGAAGATATCGGCTAGCTGTTCTTCAGTCTTCACATGCTCAATAGAAATGTCGCCCTTCAACACATGATCACGAAGAAAATGATGACGAATCTGAATGTGCTTTGTCTTCGAGTGCTGAACTGGGTTGTGAGCAATCTTGATGGCACTCTCATTGTCACAGAAGAGAGGCACATTCTTCATGTTGACGCCGTAGTCCTTGAGAGTTTGCTTCATCCATAGCAATTGAGCACAACAAGAACCAGCGGCAATGTACTCAGCTTCAGCAGTAGATAGTGATACGCAGTTCTGTTTCTTCGAGGACCAACAGACCAAAGATCGTCCGAGGAAATGACATGTACCAGATGTTGACTTGCGGTCCACACGATCACCAGCATAGTCAGAGTCAGAATATCCAATGAGATCAAAAGCCGAGCCCTTGGGGTACCATAATCCAAGTGTTGGTGTGTGAGCTAGATATCGAAGAATATGCTTCACAGCCTTATGGTGTGATTCCTTCGGTGTAGCTTGAAATCGGGCACACATGCAAACACTAAGCATTATATCTGGCCTAGATGCACATAAGTATAATAAGAGAACCAATCATGGAGCGGTATACCTTATGATCGAAGTCAATACCATTTTCATCAGTGCATAGATGGCCATTTGTGGGCATAGGAATTTTGACGCCTTTGCAATCTTGCATGCCGAATTTCCTCAGTACATCCTTGAGGTATTTCTCCTGAGATATGAATATGCCATTGCGTTGTTGACGAATTTGAAGACCTAAGAAGAATTTCAACTCTCCCATCATAGACATTTGATATTCTTCACTCATCATATAGGCAAATTCATCACTATAACGTTGGTCAGTACAGCCAAAGATAATATCATCAACATATATTTGGCACACAAACAATTCACCATCATAAGATTTAGTGAAAAGAGTAGGGTCGAGTGAACCGGGTTTGAAGCCTTTCTTCATGAAGAATTCCTTCAAGGTATCATACCACGCCCGTGGGGCCTGCTTGAGGCCATAGAGGGCCTTGTTGAGTCTGAAGACTTTGTCAGGATTCTTTGGATCTTCAAAACCTGGGGGTTGAGCAACATATACTTCTTCCTCAAGCTTACCATTGAGGAATGCACTTTTCACATCCATTTGATATAAAGTGATATCATGATGGTTAGCATAAGCAAGTAATATGCGAATAGCCTCAAGTCTAGCAACAGGTGCAAAAGTTTCATCGAAATCAATTCCTTCAACCTGTGTGTAGCCTTGAGCTACGAGTCGTGCCTTATTCCTCACCACAAGGCCATTTTCATCTTGCTTGTTGCGGTAGATCCACTTTGTGCCAATGATATTGTGCTTGCGAGGATCTGGACGTTTGACCAGTTCCCAGACATTGTTGAGCTCGAACTGATGTAGTTCTTCTTGCATGGCCTGAATCCACTCAGGCTCCAGAAATGCTTCATCTACCTTAGTGGGCTCTGTGATAGAGACAAAAGCATAGTGCCCACAAAAGTTAGATAAATGTGAAGCTTTTGAGCGTGTGAGAGGACCTGGCGCTTTGATGTCATTGATGATCTTTTCAACTTGCACTTCTTTTGCAATGCGAGGATGAGCTGGTTGTCGTTGAAGAATTTGATCAGCATTTCTTCAGCACCATTTTCTTCAGTATTTTCTTCAGGTGCATTAGCTCGACGTTCTTCATGTTCTGGAATGAATTCTTCAGCAGATTCTTCAGTAGGAATGACATCCTCAGTAGCCTTGAACTTGATAGTTTCCTTCAGGTGCTGGTTCATCTATCACAGTAGGTAGGTGCTCTCTTTGCGAGCCATTAGTTTCATCGAACCGCACATCTACAGTTTCAACAACCTTGTGAAGAACGTTGTTGAAGACTCTGTAGGTGTGCGAGTCCTTTCCGTAACCAAGCATAAAACCTTCATGTGCTTTCGGTGCAAATTTTGAGTTGTGATGAGGATCTCTAATCCAACATTTAGCACCGAAGACTTTGAAATAACTTACATTGGGTTTCTTATCAGTGAGGAGTTCATAGGCAGTCTTCTTGAAGAATTTGTGAAGATATACTCTATTGATGATGTGGCACGCAGTATCAATTGCCTCAATCCAGAACCGACGAGGCGTTTTGTATTCATCAAGCATAGTGCGAGCCATCTCAGCAAGAGTCCTGTTCTTGCGCTCCACGACGCCGTTCTGCTGAGGAGTATAAGGAGCAGATAACTCATGAGTAATACCAAGTTCATCAAGATAGTCATCGAGACCAGAATTCTTGAACTCAGTGCCATTGTCACTTCTGATGTGCTTGATCTTCACACCAAAGTTGGTTGAAGCCCTCGAGGAAAATCGTTTGAAGACTTCCTGCACTTCATGTTTGTAAGTAACAATGTGTACCCATGTGTATCGAGAGTAATCATCAACAATAACAAAGCCATATTGAGATGCATCATTTGAAATAGCAGAATAATGGTTAGGACCGAAGAGATCCATGTGAAGCAATTCAAATGGACGAGTAGTGGTCATGATAGTCTTCGCTGGATGCTTAGCCTTTGTCATCTTCCCAGCTTCACAGGCTCCGCATAGGTGATCCTTGAGGAATTTGACATTCTCGATGCCAATGACATGCTTCTTCTTCGCAAGCGTGTGCAAATTCCTCATGCCTGCATGACCAAGTCGTCGATGCCAGAGCCAGCCTTCTGAAGCTTTTGCAAGTAAGGCACACGGCTGGTTGTGGTCCTGTAGAGAAATCAACAATATACAGTCTCCTCTCCTAAAGCCTTCGAAGACTTTGGAATTGTCAGCTTCCATAACCACAACACAACGGTACTTGCCAAAGACAACAACCATATCAAGATCACAAAGCATTGAGACAGACATAAGGTTGTATCCTAAGGACTCAACAAGCATGACTTTGTCCATGTGTCGATCCTTTGTGATCGCAACCTTACCTAGACCCAATACCTGACTTTTGCCTTTGTCAGCAAAGATGATATACTTCAGATGCGATGGAGATCACTACAAAAAAAATACTTCCGTGATGATACGTGTTTGTCACAGTAGGTCGCTTTTTTGTCATGCATGTACATCCATGACAAAGTTATGACAGAATCAAGATAGTCATACATGTGCTGTCGTAGAAGTGTTCCATGACATTACCAAAATTATCATCACAGAAGTGTCCACTTCCATGACGATAAATCGCGCGTCACAGAAGTGATTTCGTCAAGGGTGACCGACACGTGGCATCCACCATAACGGGACGCCGTTAAGCTATCTAGTCGGGTTTTGGATCCGATAACCCGTTAACAGCCCTGACCAATGGGGATTTTCCACGTGTAAAATCATCATTGGCTAGAGGAAACACGTGTTGGCTCATCGTCGGGACAGATGTCATCCACTCACTGGACACAAGGCGCCTATGATACGTCGACACGTGGCATGGCCCAACAAGTTTAAATGGGCCGGCCCAACTAAAGGCCCACAAGATTTTGCGGACCATAATGGGCCGGCCCAGCTAAAGGCCCACGAGATTTTGCGGACCATAATGGGCTGGCCCAGCTAAAGGCCCACAAGATTTTGCGGGCCATAATGGGTCGGCCCAGGTAAAGGCCCACAAGATTTTCGTGTGCCATAATAGGCCAGCCCAGGTAAAGGCCCACGGTGACTCTAGCCCATAATGAACAGTAATTTTCTTTATACCCGTTAACGGCCCGTGATTTACATGGGCCGTTTCCAACCCGTGTTAGCTTTCGGCCTATTGATGGCCCATACGTTCTTGGGCTCCTTTTCGGCCCTTGATTACTTCCGGCCCATTACTGGCATGATCCCCTAATGGGCCAAATTCGGCCCATGGCAAGAGTCGGCCCGTTACTGGCTTGTTCCACTAATGGGCCAAATTCGGCCCATGGCAAGAGTCGGCCCGTTACTGGCCTGTTACCCTAATGGGCCAAATTTGGCCCATGGCAAGAGTCGGCCTATTTCTGGCATGTTAACCCGTTGCGCCGTTTCCAGCCCGTCCTATATTCTGGCCCATTGATGACCCGTTATGCCTGTGACAGAATTAAGACTTTGCTATCCTACGGCCTGTTGACGGCCTGTTATCGTGCTGGGCTGATACCAATTACGCCCGATTATGGCCCATGTAGACCCATTTATCCGATGGCCCGAGGCCCACCGATTACAGGCCCATTTATCGACGGCCCGTAGGAGACCCATGGATCCTATGGCCCGTATATGGCCCATGGTAGTTGCGGCCACTAGCAAACCAGGGAAAAAGAAGACTAGGAAATAAATAAGGCCGAAACTAACGCTAGGCTATTAAGGCGATTGCACAGATTACATCCACTCGGCATCAAAGATCGCCACCAGTGCAAATATAGGGAACACCCTACACTATACAAAAATGGCTTGCTGTTTTCTTCAGGTGGTGGCTGCACGTTAAGAATAAAATTTGTATCGCACCAAAACAAATTACAACTATATAACAAAAGGAAGGTTGGCATAAAACTTAACAGTCTAGCAGATAAATGCACCACCAGAAGTTCAGAAGCTCAGTTCATTTGACCTGACTGTTATGTTTTCATGCTGTATTATCCGATGGAGCACCATAACCCTCGCCTTCATTTCCCCTAGGCTCCTGAACAACATAGTAAATGTCTGATAGTCTGGTTTCAAAACCATGCATATCTTGAAGACATTGAGTAATGTTTCTCCTTGTTTCACAAAGGGTCTCTATTAGGGAATGGACTTGTGTCTAGAGCGCAGATACAACATTGCTATGAGCTTGCATATCTTGATCATGAGGCAGTTTGGACGATATTGCCTTAACAACCAACCTAGTATTACGCAGGAACGTGCTTTTAGCACTGTTAGTGGACAGGTACTGACCCACTGCAGCAAGAGCTGACATTGCGGTTATAGTTGCCTCGCCACCTTCAGAAGGTGGCGGTTCCACCATTTTTTCCATAGCTCGCTGAAAAGTTGAGGTTTTACATTAGTAGTACCAGAACAGAAGATATTAAGGAGGCAGCAAAACCAAACAAAATAGCTTTGGTCTATATACAGAACGTATTCTGGTGAACCCATGTAAAATATTAGTTGTATTTTATTGCAAAGTACATAATAAAACCAGGTTCCAAACATATGACCATGTACCATCGCTAATGTATTGTCTATTCTTCACATTGTATTGAGGGCTAAGGATAAAGAGACGAAGTTTATAATACGGTAAGCATAGTATGACGTCATTCATATCACAAAACAACTGAGAACAGACAAACATGCAATTGTAACATTGTGTGGGCAAGTCCAGCACGGAACTAGATTACGGGTCAAGATCAAAGGAACATCACTCCTCTCTTTTAAACCTTGTAAGGTGCAATGATACGCTAAGACAATTGTGTATAAAATTGAAAAGAGTAATAGACATTGGCTGCAAACCATGCAGTTCAAGGCACAAGTCAGAGTAAGTAGTAGTTAAAAGGCATGAGGATTAAGGACTTACAACAGCGGCTTTGACTGGTGTAGTCATGCCCTTCTTCTTGCTGGTGTGACAGTCCTTGAAGATTTCCACAGCATTTGGTTCAGGTACTTTTTGGTCCTTGCGGGCTTTCCTCTGCATTTGGAACAAGTCAATATAGATCTGATAATATGGTACAGCGAAAAGAGTGAAACAGCAGCTAATTACAAGAGCCTCGCAGTGTGCAATATAGCTACGAGATCCTGTCGTCTGTTGGAATTTCACTTTCGTACGGTTGGCCTTGTTCTTTGAACAGTTCACCTACAAGAAGATAGATTTGTGTGGCACATGCGTAAATAGGACTTCAACATGTGATCTGATGACATATATATAATGTACCTGATACTTCGGATCGGACCAGTGTTTAACGAGGCCTCTCCAGTCTTCATCAGATATATTTTCCACTGGAGATGTTTGGGCAAGTTCACTGTTAGCCTTGCCTTCAAAGTGAGTTTTCCTCAAGTTATACCGATACTGTCGCAGAGCAGACTTGAAAACATGGGTGCAAGCTTGTCTGGTTGCATCATCTTGGCTATCCAACTTGAACCTCATCTGTTGAAAATTATGGGAGTCTTCATTATCAGCAACCTAGAAAGTATGGGACAGAGCAAGACGATATTACTAGTTTCCATACATAACCATACTTTACAGATAAATGGTCGAGGAAGATGTTGAACTGGGTTTTTGTCTTTGTCATTCCTGTACTAAATCATGGTTGGGAGGATACGTACATGGACACCTAACAGGCAACCGCTGCCTCTGATACTACTTGGCTGACTCTTGTAGCATCACGTGGCCTTTTTAAACCTGCCTCAAAGGATCTCCATTCTTCCTCCTCTAGATTTAGTTACCTATCGAGCATTATCCCTGATGTTTGTTTCCTCTTGCGCCTAGGTGCTAGTCCAACAACAAACATAGGAAGTGTTAGTGTACATCAAACTGTGAGACTACATATAAAGAAGCATGCAACTATAACTTGACTCCAGCAACTACCTTCTTGCTGTTGAAGCTCACAAGGTTCATCTGATATTGCCAACTCGTCTTGTGTCAAGAGTGCTTGGGAAGTAGTGTCAGGTGGCAAGGGAGCTTGGGAACGTGCTGCTAGCTCAGTTAACGCACGAGTATGTCGTGCAACTGGTAGTACTGTGGTAAGGTGTTGCAAGAACTAGGGCTGTCTTCTACTTGTTTGGGTGGCAGCAATTGTTTCTGTTTGTCTTTTTTTGCAACTCGTGTAGCATGGGATGCCGTGTTTGTAGAATTTTCTGCTGTACTTTGACCTTCTATTGCACCATCAGTACCAGCAGAATCTGCAGGATTCATCCGCTTCTCATTCCCTGCCATTCTGTGTTTCTTCCTCTTTCTCTGTGCCATGTTAAGTCAAGCCGACAAGAAAAATGAATAACAATTTAGTTCTTCAGAACAAATTGATGCGTGATGCAGACGAACCAAACTTTGATGTTAGACAACCACATGATAGGAGGATGTAATATGTATGAAAAACAGGACGGAAGAGATAACCAGAACTATGATGTGTAAACTAAGAAGAAGACATTTCACCAAATTAGAAGCAATGCAATGGAAGGTAGACACCATATGAAAGATGCTACAAATATCGCTCTGCCAAGTTAATAGTGTCTCATCATAAATGGCATTTAAACAAATGTGAAGCAGTACAAGAAATAAATCATATGCAAGATGCAAACAACATCACACTACCATGTTAGAGGTCTCTCGTCATTAGTGCCATTGCATATTCACAGCATTGCATATTCATAGCTTATGATGTGTAAACTAAGGAGAAGGCATTTCAACAAATTAGAAGCAATGAAAGCTAGAAACCATATGAAAGATGCAACGAATATCACTCTACCAAGTTAAAACTGTCTCGTCATAAGTGCTATTTCAACAAATTAGTAATACAAGCTAGAAAAGAATGTGAGATGTAACCTATATCACACTCCGAAGTCAAACATGTCTTATGATAAGTGATTGTTGCAGGTTACACAATAGTAGTAATTTGATGTAAGAACATGGTGTGATAGACAAATATTGTATGTTCTAGAAACAGGAACACGTGTCTTATTCAAGTATAATGTGTAAAGTAAGCAGATGGAATTCAACAAAATTAGAAGCAATACAAGATAGACATCACACATAACATGCAACCACATATAACAGTGCCAAGTTAGAGGGAGCACCGGTGATGCTGCACTAGGGGAGACGTGCTCATCATAAACACAACTTTGTTGAGTGTCTATGCATGTGTTGTCTTGGAAATCATCTTGGGGGTGTGGATTAGAAACTGTAGAGGCCCTCCGTTTGGAAGGAGCACCTTTATCCGCTGCCTTGCTAACTTCCTTCCACTTTATTGATTTTGAATTGTCAAATAAAACCAACAAGAAAAAGCAATAAAATTCTCTCTTCAGAACTCATTCATGCATGATACTGACAATCACTACTTTGATGTAAGGCAAACACATGATACCAGGATGGAATATGTACGAAAAATAGGACGGCATGGCATGTTCACAACTGTTTGTGTAAACTAAGCAGAAACCATTCCAGCAAATAAGAAGCAATGCAAGCTAGACACCACATGAAAGATGCAACCAATATGACTCTGCCAAGTTAAAAGCGTCCCATCATAATTGGAATTTCAACAAATTAGAAGCAGCGCATGCTATAAATCATATGAAAGATGCAACTAATATCACACTGCATATACTAAAGGTGTCTCGTCATGTTGATTGATGCGGGATACAAAAAAACAATAGTTTTATGTAAGGACATGCTTAATAGACAGATGTACTATGTACTAAATACAGGAAGGCATGTCACATTAACAGGTATAATGTATAAGCTAAGCAGACTAGCACATGTAGTTTAACCAGATTGGAAGAACTACAATCTAGACACCATATGCAACATGCAACCACATATCACGCTGCCAAGTTAGAGCAAGCACCTGCGATGCTAGTGTAGGGGAAATGCTGTAATCAACTATAGAGCTACGTTCACTATCTTCATCTAGCATTTCTGTTTCTTGAGAATCATGTCGGGAGGCTGACACTGCATTCTTTAAATGAGGAGTAGTCCCCTTGCCTGCCTGCCTCGTCATAAGTGATTGATGAGGGATACACAAGAACATTAGTTTGATGTAAGAACATGGTTAATACATAGATGTACTAGTATGTACCAAAAACATAAAGGCATGTCATATTCAAAGGTATAATGTGTAAGCTAAGCAGATGCAATTTAACCAAATTGGAAGCAATACAAGCTAGACATCCGGCTAGAGTGGTGAGCATGATCATCTAGGACCTGAGAGCCTGGTGGGAGGCGGGCTGCTTCGCCACCATCGCAGCTTTTTAGTTGGCTTCCAGGTGATGCCTATCTTTGCTGGGCTTGTCACTGGCTCGGCCAGTGCCCTGACTAGCTATTTGTCTTCTGGTGCTCATGGGATGTTGTTCATATAAAAAAATATCTTTCCTTATCTTACCGACTTCGGCCTTTCGAATACAAGCTAGACACCATATGGAACATGCAACCACATATGACACCGCGAAGTTAAAGCAAGCACCTGGGATGGTGGTTCATTGCGAGCGAGGTCATCAACTCCAGAGCTACGTTCCCCGTCTCCATCTGCTGACACTACACCCTTTAAAGCGTTGAAACGTGTCTTTCCTAGCCGCACACCAAACTGGAGCGACTTCTCTCTTTTCTTTTTGGCTTCTCTCATGGCAGCAAAGTCTGAAATACCCTTGCATAAAAACACATCAGTGAGAGTAAGGGTGAAGTGTGTGCAGAACTAGTGCACTGTAAAAGTAGCAGATAGCAGGTGGCTGAAAAATAAATGACAGGAGACATATGATAGCTCTACAACATTGCATGGCAAACAAAATTAGATTCTACTCTGTATGATTTTGTAATATATGAGCACAGGAAATGCAGGTACTCCTCCAGCGCACCACCACATGTGGTCATATCTAAGATAACAGTCGACTGAAAATAAATAGGTCAGTCGATTTTTTAATGAACCGTCCAATCTATAAGGAACGGGCAGATGGCCTTCGTCTACCTCCCGCCAGTCACTGTTGACGATCTTTCTCGAACTGCCAGCGACCACCGGCCCAGACCCCTGCCTCCGCCGCCCCGCCCTCCCATCGACCTCACACCACTGCCGTGCTTGGCAGCGCCCCCAGGCCATCCCTTTAATCCCGGCCGACCTCCAGATGGGGCGCCAATAGCTCTAGGCCGCACACGCCCCTAAGATAAACACCAAGGCGCTGCTTCCTGGCGTAATAGGCGTACTAGCGCCTGTTACGCCGGGGAATGCTTCCGTTAATTGGGAATCAAGTGGCCAGAAATTGAAATTCAGGGGGGCGACGGACCTCTAGCTAAGGTGAAATAGTATGTGAGGAGAAACCTTGTGCATCGCGAGTTACTAGGAACATCTAGTATCAAGAAGAAGCGGTCAACTAGTGTCTTCTGTGGGATGAATACCGTGCAAGTAGAGACGTAAGATTTGCACGAATAAGGGAAGAGGAGTACCTTTTTCGGTTGCCGATGTGATCACCTCCACAAGTCACGCTGATCTTCTTCTTTTTACCGGGGAAATCGATGTTTTGGAGGGTGCAGGCTTGGACGAACCCATGGCCAAATTGTTGACTATGTTGCCGTGGCCCTATGTCGGTGGAGGGGAAGCAGATCTGAGGCGGCGAAGGACGGCATAGCAGGAACAACTCCGATGCGGTGGAGGGTGGCGAAGTTGGAGCGGCAGCGGTGAGGCGCAGGACGGCGTGGTTGAACTGGCTCGGGTACGGACGGCTCGGCCTCGGCTTCAACTACAAGCCGTGGAGGGCGTTGCGGTTGAGGTTGCGGTGGACGACGACGTCGGGGGTATCGGCTCCTGGCATGATGGAGGAGGGCGGCGGTTGATGGGTGGGATGGGGTGGCGGACAGAGGACGCCGGGGTTTCGCGGCTGGTGGAGAGGTAGTTTTGGCGCCCACGGAGTACGAATGGGGAATCAGACGGGTGGGGGGGGAACCATGTTTCGTTTGGGACGCGCTTGTTTTTGGCTTTTTTGAACAGAAATGGGACGCGCTTGTTTGAAATTTGGGGAAAGTACAAACTTTGCTCCCCTCTTAAATTTCGGACCTACTGCGGGTCGGGGGTAGGATGGTAATCCCAGGTGTCCCAAATAGTGGGCGGGAGCGATTTCGGCCGCACGCATGTGTGCTTAGGCGGCCATTGTGTATGAATGTTTTTCGGATGCGGTTGCGTGGCGGCTAGATGAAGCTACAAACCTACCCCGGTTTAGACCTTTAGACGTCGGGCCGGTAGGTTTCACGGGTCGGAGTTATTAGAAAAGTAATTTCCTTGTACTACCAAACATTGGTCTCACGCGGTTTCGGGCGAGTAGAGGCTCTTTTGGCGCTTCGTTCGAAATTTTGAAACACAAGCATTCACGTTTGTTGACACACGAACATGTCACGTGTACCCTCGACGCCGGGGGTGATGCACCGCAGCTCACGTCGAAGGAGACCCGACCGACAACACGATACGCAAGACAGTCAACAGGCGCTTTTGCAGACCCGAAAACCCCACACCCCCGGGAGGGACCCCGTCAGGGAGTGCGGCGGCTATGGGCTGCCCTAGGTCGATTCGCTCGCCCCTCGAGCCTCGGGATTCGCAGCTCTCAAACACGAAGAACAGCGAAGAACGAGATAGAAAAACGGTGGAGAGATAAAACGTAGATGAAAAAGTAGTATATTGATTTGTTCTATTGTGTGTTGTTCAATCGGCCATCACCCCCAACATATATAAGAGGCGGCTGTACTTCCCGTACAAGCAAAGGATTCATCTAGGCTTTCCTTACAAAAAATTACATCAATTCACGTCCTAGAGTCCTAGTTCTATTCCAACTCGGATTCAGTCTGAATCTGGCCCAACTTCTATCTTCCTCCTTGCGCGGGCCGCCGAGCTTGCATATGACCTCCGATCAAGACGGCCCAAATACGAAACTTGTGCGCCTCGACGAGACGAACAATCCTTATGTTGAACACTTTTCCAAATAAGACCATCTTGAATATTCTACGAAGCCATCTTTAATATCCAGTCGGACTCGGTCATGTAACAGACTGGATTGTCCGAGTCTCGTAGTGAACTTACAGGCCGTATACTATCTCATATGATAATGACTCCAAAACCAAAGTTCACCGTTTTGACGATGCACACAACTTCCGTGTTGATCACTTTTCCATCCGAGGTCATCTGGATTACCTTTCGGGCACATCTTCAGTTTCACTCGGATCCAAGCTCATCCACTCGGATATTAGAGTTTTTCGTCCGACTGGACCTTTTCACTTGGATGTTAGAGTCTTTCACTCGGAAGACAATCTTTCACTCGGATGACTATAATTTCACTCGGAAGACAATCTTTCACTCGGATGACTATATTTCGCTCGGAAGGCAATATCTTACTCGAACGTCAAGTTTTCATCCCGATGGTAATCTTTTCACTCGGAATAACTTCACTTGGATGATAATTTCACTCGGATTACTATATTTTCACTCGGAAGACAATCTTTTACTCGATCGATAAGTTTTTCACTCGACCTTTTACTCGATCGGTAGGTTTTCACTCGGATGGTAAACTTTTCACTCGGATTTCCCGACTGAAAACACAGCCTGATCTTGATTTGCCTCTCCAGGTTGCATACGACCTCGGATTGAGACAAATTTTATATGAAAAACAATCGGCTCGACGAGACAAAACTTTTTCGTGTTGAAGGTTTTTCGATTCATGGCCGTCTTGATGGCCGAATTACTCGCGCAACCTATCAGACAAGTGTCTGGCACCTCGCGCCATATTTCCGTTGAGGTTCGGTCTGAAGTGTATTGCCTCTAACTTTTGCATATGAACTCGGATTGAGATGATTTATATATCAAAATCAATTGCCTCGACGAGACGAAGATAATTCCTTAAGAGTGCTCCTTCATCCGAGGTAATCTTGAAGACGTGATTGGCCAGAAACCACTCGGAACATTGAATTATGCCACTCGGAGTATAGTTTCGGTCCGTAAGATAAAGTCGAATGAATATAACCGAAACATCAAAGTGGTTCCACTCGGCGACGTGAATCTTTTCATGCTGAAAACCTGTTCACTCGAGACCATCTTCATTGCAATCTGTATCTTGCCAAAATCAGGTGTCAACACATGCCCCCCTGTTTTTCG
>NC_053024.1:97990346-98006366 GCF_003073215.2 Triticum urartu
CCCTGATGCAGTTGTTAGTTCAGAACCAAGGCAACAACAATAACAACAACAACAATCCACCGCCACCCCCACTAGTGGATAACTTAGCCCGCTTTCTGAGGTTGAAGCCGCCGGTGTTTTCAAGTAGAACCGAGCCGATAGTGGCAGATGATTGGCTTCGCAGGATTGGAAGGGAGTTAACCACTGCAGGATGTACAGATGCTGAGAAGGTGCGTTTTGCCACACATCAGTTGGATGGACCAGCAGCCTCAATGGTGGCAACATTCAACAACTACCAGGAGTTGGTAGATAAGGCTCTTATGATTGAAGGGAAGCAGCAGCAAATTGAGAGCCGTAAGAGGAAGTATGGACAAGGAAGGTATAATTCAGGAGCTCAGCAGAAGCCTCGCCTAACCCCGAACTCGGGAGGACTTGTTCATAACCATGGAGGCCACACCCACAATGGAGGAAGTAACCATAATCATACTGGCCCAAGGAATGGGAATGGAGCAAGCAACAATCAGAACCGCTCCAGTCCAGCCACACCCGCGAAGAGAGACCTAAGCCACGTTACTTGTTTCAAGTGCGGGGAGACTGGACACTATGCCACGGAGTGCCCTGAAGCGAAGAATGGAAACGACAATGGGAGCGCTGGAAAGAAGCCCAATCCATTCAACAAAGGACAAGTGAGCCACGTCAACGTGGAGGAGGTTGAAGAGCAGCCAGACGCGGTTATTGGTAAGTTTTTGGTTAAGTCTTTTACCGCCCTTGTTCTTTTTGATACTGGTGCATCGCATTCATACATATCAAGGGAATTCGTGGATAAGTTTAAACTACCAACCCAAACCCTTAGGACCCATCTGTTAGTGAGTTCACCTAGAGCAGAGTATATGGCTAGTCGATGGTGCGACCAGATACCCCTAACCATTGGTAGCCATGTTTTTCCGTCCGACCTAATAATCTTGGAGTCACAAGGATTGGAGGTGATATTAGGAATGGACTGGATGTCAAAGTATGGAAGAAGCATTGACTGTGTCAGTAAGTCAATTTGTCTCACCACCCCTGAGGGAAAAAGGATCAAGTATGTATCTAGGCATGCGCCAAGGAGTAGACAATTAAATACCCTCACGGGAGTTGTTCAGGAGGAAGTACCTGTAGTCAAGGATTACCCGGATGTTTTTCCAGAGGAGTTACCAGGCATGCCACTGGATCGAGACATCGAGTTTTTGATAGAGTTATTGCCAGGCACCGGGCCTATATCGAAGAGACCATACCGGATGCCCGCAAACGATCTGGAGGAGATTAAGAAACAAATCAAGGAGTTATTGGAGAAAGGTTACATTCGACGGAGCTCATCACCATGCGGATCCCCAGTGCTTTTGGTCGAGAAGAAGGATAAGTCTCTAAGAATGGTTGTTGATTATCATGCGTTAAACGAGGTGACGATCAAGAACAAATACCCACTGCCGATGATCAATGATTTGTTTGACCAGCTGCAAGGAGCCAAGGTGTTTTCAAAGATCGATCTGCGATCTGGATATCACCAGCTGAAGATACGAGAGAAGGACATACCAAAGACAGCATTCATCACATGGTACTGGTTGTATGAATATACGGTCATGTCGTTTGGACTGACTAACGCCCCTGCCTACTTCATGAGCATGATGAACAAAGTGTTCATGGAGTGTTTGGATAAGTTCGTTGTGGTGTTCATTGATGATATAATGGTATACTCGAAGAACGAGGAGGAGCACGAAGAGCATTTGCGTCTAGTTCTCGAGAAACTCAGGGAACATCAGTTGTATGCCAAGTTTAGCAAATGCGAGTTTTGGCTAAAGGAAGTTGGATTACTTGGACATGTTATATCAGGAGAAGGTGTAGCAGTAGATCCTACCAAGGTTCAGTCAGTCACTGAATGGTTGGCACCCACTTCAGTTAGCGAGATCCGCAGTTTCCTTGGACTCGCAAGATACTATCGGGGATTCATTGAGAATTTTTCCAAAATTGCGAAGCCAATGATGGAGTTATTGAAGAAGGATACCAAATTTAAATGGATAGAAGAATGTGAAGTGAGTTTTCAGGAGTTAAAGAAACGTTTAACTACAGCCCCGGTGCTGATTCTGCCGGATATATTCAAGGACTTCAAGTGTATTGCGATGCCTCTCGCCTAGGACTTGGAAGTGTGCTTATGCAGGACGGAAGAGTTGTTTCGTATGCCTCGCGACAATTGAAACCACATGAGTTGAATTATGCCACACATGATTTGGAGTTGGCTGCCATAGTGCATGCGTTGAAGACCTGGAGACATTACCTTATTGGAAATCGTTGTGCTGTGTACACGGATCATAAGAGTTTGAAATATATTTTCACACAGAAGGAGCTGAACCTTAGGCAGAGGAGATGGTTGGAGCTTATAAAGGATTATGACATGAAGCTTCACTATCATCTAGGCAAGGCCAATGTCGTAGCAGATGCCTTAAGCCGGAAGAGTCATGCTAATACCCTAGTGAGCACGGGATTGCCGAAGGAGTTAGCAGAGGATCTCAGGGAACTTCGATTGGAGATTGTTCCTAGAGGTTTTGTTGCAACAATGGAGGTTCAGTCTACATTGTTAGGAAAGATTTGAGAAGCTCATAAGGATGACAAAGAGATTGCCGAGATAAAAGAGAGAATGAGCGAAGGAAAGGCCAAAGGTTTTCGTGAGGATGAGCACGACACCTTATGGTTCGAGGACCGTGTTTATGTGCCCAATAACACAGAGATCAGGAAGTTAATACTTCAGGAGGCTCATGACTCACCATACTCGATACACCCCGGAAACACCAAGATGTATTTGGATTTGAAGGAGCATTTCTGGTGGACTGTTATGAAGAAGGATATTGCCGAGTATGTAGCCATATGTGATGTATGTCAAAGAGTGAAGACTGAGCATCAAAAGCCAGCAGGATTGTTACAGCCTATGCCGATACCCGAATGGAAGTGGGATAACCTTGGCATGAATTTTATCACCGGATTACACATAACCAAATCAGGATATGATTCTATATGGGTAGTAGTTGACCGCTTGACTGAAGTAGCTCACTTTATCCCGATGAAAACCACCTATACAAGTGCAAAGTTGGCCAAGATATATATGACCAGGATCGTATGCCTGCATGGAGTTCCGAGGACCGTCGTATCAGATAGAGGGACACAGTTTACTTCAAAGTTTTGGCATCAGCTGCACCAAACTTTGGGGACAAGGTTGGAGTTCAGTACAACATTCCACCCATAGATAGATGGACAGACCGAGAGAGTCAACCTGATTCTGGAGGATATGTTGAGGGCCTGTGCGCTAGATTATGGATCTAGTTGGGATGATAATTTGCCTTACAGAGAGTTCTCGTACAACAACAGTTATCAAGCTAGTTTGAAGATGGCCCCTTTCGAAGCTTTGTATGGAAGAAGGTGCAGGACACCATTAATGTGGGATGAAGTTGGAGACTGTCAGTTGTTCGGACCAGATTTAATCAAGGAGTCTGATGAGAAGGTTAAGTTGATTCGTGATACACTGAAGGTAGCTCAGTCCAGGCAGAAGAGTTATGCAAATTCGAAACACAAGGAAATAACCTATGAAACTAGAGATAGAGCATATCTGCGAGTGTCACCCCTACGAGGAGTGAAACATTTTGGAGTTAAGGGAAAGTTAGCCCCGAGATTTGTAGGACCGTATAGAATTTTGGAACGTATGGGAGAAGTTGCCTACAAGTTGGAGTTACCTGAAGGACTGTCAGGAGTTCATGATGTATTTCATGTTTCACAGCTGAAGAAGTGTCATGCTGAGATGGCCGATATACCGTTAAGAGATACAGTACCCTTGGAGGTGATTCAGTTGGAAAATGATTTGACCTATGAGGAGAAGCCAGTCTGGATTCTTGAATTTGCCAGCCGAGTCACCCGCAGCAAGGTTATCAAGTTTTGCAAAGTTCAATGGAGCCACCATACCGAGGATGAAGCCACCTGGGAACGAGAGGATGATCTTCATAAAGACCACCCACACCTATTCTCTAGCCAACCCGAAATCTCGAGGGCGAGATTCATCTTAAAGGGGGTAGGTTTGTAACATCCCAAATTTTCAATTTGGAATGTTATACATAGGTCATTCATGCATATCATATTTTAATTGCATTTCGTTTTGTGATCCTCGAAATCCTAAGCAACTCAAGGACCCTCGAAGAGAGTTGGGGATTTTCCCTCGTTCTCATATTTGAGTTTTATCAAATATTGATACAAGGATCACTTTGGGTTTTAATTATTCTTCTCTCCCAAAATATTTCACATCAAAATATATGAGAGGAGATAATATGACTTCTCCAAAATAATTGAAATGTTGGAGGAAAATATTAAAATCAATTTGTTTTTTCATTTGGGGTTTTATCACTATTTTATTTGAATTAGGAAAAATATGCGTTTTTCAAAATTGCATTAGAGTCCTGAATAAATGTTCACCTTGTCTGGTAGATTTTTAGAGGACGGGGAAATTTTATTCTAGGATTTTTGGTGTCCGTTTAATATTTCTTTTCTTTGTTTTTCTGTGTGGATTTTTTTTAAAAGTCAACCGACCTAGCCGGGCCGTGCCCTACTACGACTTGCTCGGCCCACGTTTATAACCAGCGCCCCCGACCCCGCAGCCCACCAGCTGTCCGCCGCCGAAACCCTAACCCTAACCCGTCGCCGCCGCCAGTCCCGCCGCCGGACTTCGCCACCGCCCGCACCGCCCTGCCCGCCCGCCGTCGCCGCCGATTCCGCCACCCGCCGGAGTTGCTCGCCGCCGCCGCCAGACTTCCGCCGGAGCCACCGCCGTCTCGTCCCGAGGTAGCCGCCGCCGCCGGTTTTTGCCGGAAAACCGTACTGTTCTTTTAGAACCCGCGGTTATTTTCTTTTAGATCAGTTTATTTTTTTACAGTTTAGTTAATTAGCGAATGCCACGTTCATTTTAACCAATGGTGTTCACTCGTTAGCCGTAGAGAACGAACATTCGTTCGTTAGCCTGTTCGTTAGTTTTCTTTTTCTTGGATTTTTCGCGATTATTTCCAATCGCAATTTCTGATCCGATTTTCGTTTTAGTTTATCTTTTCGCTCGTTTATCGAAATCAGGCGATTCAAGCACCTAGATCTTCGTATCGAAACCCTCTTTCCGTTTAACCAACTCGAACAAGCTTTTGCTACTGTAAAATTTGACCTTAGTCCAGATTAGTAAACGGATCTTGTTTCTTTCACAGTTTGAGTTTCGTTGCTCCGTTTGATTTGATTCTTTTCGCAAACCGGAGTTCTTAAGTTGAACTTTCTGGTTAGATCTTCTTATTGGAGATTTACCCATGTTTCTTTGCTTGATTGCTTATGTATGCTATTGTTTGTTTGCGATAGAACACCCGGAGTGTGAAGCGTGCTACTACGAGTCCCTAGGTTTTGCGGATCATCACCAAGGCAAGTAATACTTTGATCATACCCCTTTATCACCCAATTTTTATGCATTAGTTCCAATCCTCAAACATTGCATGGTTAGGATGTGATTAACATGTGGGTTGGGAAGTAGTTGATGAGGTAGAACCTATTGCCCTGTTACATTCAAACCCTTGGGAGTTACTTCTACGTATTACTTTTATTGCTATGCTATGCTCATAGACGTGGTTGGGTGAGTGAAATCCATGACAGATGTGAGATTGTTAATTAATGGTTCAACTTAAGGTGGAAACTTGAATACACATCTGAGTGGATTGTTTGTTGGGCACCTGGGGAATCCAGTGTTGTCCTAGGATATCCCGGAGTACCCGTGTGATAATCCAATGGTCCGCCACCCAGGCTCAAAGGGAACTGAGATATTTTCATGCTAGAAACTTCCGTGTGCAGACACAAGCTATTATGGGCTCTAGCATAGTTGAGTAAGTTGTGTGAAGATCCCGAAGAGGTGGATCAGCAGGTAGAGGGATGTAGGTTGGTATAGTCTTCCCGGAGTAAGGGGTTAATGCTTCTGAAAGACTGTGTCTCGGTCATCCGTTTCTCAAACACCATGTAGTACGAGAAATCAAACGGAGGAGATCGAGTCTTGTGGGGAAAAGTGAGCAAACCTCTGCAGAGTGTATAAACTAATCATGGTTAGCCGTGTCCCCGGTTATGGACATCTTGAGTATCTAGTACTTGGAGTATCATAAGTATCTCATCACTCTAAACTAATATTGTTGGGTTGTTAATTACCTTAATTGGTATTGAGTTGGAGGAACCTTCTCAATGATGTTTCAACTACCATGATAGTTAAATAAAATATATTCCTTTGTTGTAGGGAAAAATTGGCTTTTCACAAAAACCATAACCATAGAGCTTTCCACCAGCCAAATATGCATGTAGTGATAGCATTATTCTGTTCTTGCTCTACTGTGTTACTTTGCCAGCATATTCCATGTGCTGAACCGTTTTCGGGCTGCAATGTATTATGTTGTAGACTTTTCAGATGAGGAGTAAGGTTCGTTATGTCGTTGTCGTGCAGCTCAGCTATGCCGTTGGAGTTGATGGACTCACTTTATCTTCCAAGCCTTCCACTGTTATCATATTAGATGGCGTTAAGCCATATTTATTGTAATAAGTTCTCTTTTGAGACATTCGATGTAATAAGTGTGTGATTGCTACTCTGTTATAAAACCTCAAGTACTGTGTGTGTCAGCATTACCGATCCAGGGATGACACTGAAGCATAGAGACTTGACCGTTTGAGGTTGGGTTGCTACAAGATGGTATCAGAGCACACGCTGAGTGTAGGACACGACCACTAAGCTAAAGCCCTAGATCACTATTCTCTTCTAGACTCCTCTCCATTTTCTACTCTTTAGGATGGCGGACGCAAGGAACAAGTTTGCACAACCGGATGAAGAAGCACCTTTTGGACGACACTTGAAGGAAGTCACTAGGTACCTGAACATTGGAATACCAAGCTTCACCGGGACTTACAATGCCACTTTACCAGAAGAGGAGCAATGGATGATTCAAGTTCAAGTTCCAGGAAGGACATTCACGCCAGTCACTAAGCCCACGGAGTTTTCCTTTGATGCACCAACCTGGAGTCTAGGAAAGAGTATGGCAGGTCACATCACCATGGGACGCATTGGAGAAGATTATCATAAGGAGCTTAAGGATACTATATATCAGATTTGTGGGCGCCGAGACGAGCAATGGGAGATGATCAGTACCAGGAAGGATATATCAATTGCAGCTTTCATTCAGGAGTTAAACCAGCATATTCGTCGCCAGGAGAACCAGATGTGCGCAGGAATGATAGATCTGAAGAAGGCGATGACAAGGATCACGAAACTGGAGGAAGAACTCAAGGCTACATGTGAAGATTATGAGGAGGAAATCATCGTACTAGTGGAGAAGAATGACGATCTGGAAAGGAAGCTAGGAGTATTCCTGGGAGACCCCGCACCAGGAGGAGAAGACGAAGAACCCAAGGAGATTCGCCCGGAGGACTACATTATCATCGACGACACCGACTCGGACCCCGACAATAGCGATGATGACTATGAAGACGAAGCTGGAGCAGACATCATGGAGTCTTCAACCGAAGAATATTTTTAGTAGACCACCACATCAGTAGTAGTATTCCACCATGTAAATAGTATAGTCCGAGCACTTTTGTAACGATAGTTAGATCGATTGTATGCCCTTGCTTGATTGATTGAGTGAAATGTTTGTGTTTGTCTCATGTGCATATGGGTAGTGTTTTCTCATTAGACCTCATTCTATTCTAATCTCTCCCCTCTAAACCCATCAGATGCCTCCGAGACGTGACCCCAGATTTACCTTCCCACCGGAGCTCACTCAGTTGATCCAGCAGCAGGAACACATTGATGCAGTTGCTAGTCCAGAATCAGAATCAGGGGAACAACAACAACAACCCACCACCACCACCACCACCTGTTGACCACTTAGCCCGTTTTCTTAGGCTGAATCCGCCGGTGTTTTCCAGTAGCACCGAGCCGATAGTAGCAGATGATTGGCTCCGCAAGACAGCTAGGGAGTTGACCACAGCAGGATGCACAGATGCGGAGAAGGTGAAGTTTGCCGCACATCAGCTAGAAGGACCCGCAGCATCATGGTGGGAGAATTTCACAGCCACTTTCCCTGTGACACTGTCACATGGGACCAGTTTCAGCAGGCTTTTCATTACTGCACATGTTTCAGCCAGGCTATGGCCATGAAGAAGTGAGTTTCGCCAACTTGTGCTAAGGAGGACGGACAGTTTGGCCAGTATGTGGAAGATTTTAGTAAGGTTAGCACGTTATGCACTAGATGACGTTGCTACGTATGCAGCTAAGCAGGAGAAGTTTCTGGAAGGACTGAATGATGAGTTGAGCATGCAGTTGATGGTAGCAACCTTCAACAACTACCAGGAGTTGGTAGATCGTGCTCTTATGATTGAAGGGAAGCAGCAGCAAATTGAGAATCGCAAGAGGAAGTTATGGACAGGGAAGTACAATTCAGAGGATCAGCAGAAGCCACGTTTTACCCCTAGACCGGGGGACATTTTTCAGCATACCCATGGAGGAGGTAGCTCGCACATCACAATGGCACCAGAATGGTAAATGGCAATGGAGGAAGCAAACGGCCAGAATCGGCACCACCCATCAACCCCAGCCAAGACAAAGTACCTGAGTCCAAGTCACTTTGCCTTTAAGTGTCAGAAGACCGGACATTATGCCAATGAATGTCCTGAAGGCCAAAATGGCAATGGAAGTTCTGGGAAGAAGCCGAACCCTTTCAACAGGGGACAGGTGAACCACGTTAGCGTGGAGGAGGTTGAAGCTCAGCCCGATGCAGTAATAGGTAAGTTTTTGGTTAAGTCATTTACTGCACTCGTTCTTTTTGATACTGGTGCATCGCATTCATACATCTCAAGGGGATTTGTGGATAAGTATAACCTATCAACCCAAGCCCTTAGGTCACCCATGTTAGTAACCTCGCCTGGAGCAGAGTATGTGGCTAGTCTATGGTGTGATCGGTTACCATTAAGGATTGGTAACTATGTTTTTCCCTCAGACCTAATAGTATTGGAATCCAAGGATTGGATGTGATATTAGGCATGGATTGGTTATCAAAGTATGAAGGGAATATTGAATGTGCTAGTAAGTCAATTTTGCTTACCACCCCAGAAGGGAGAAGGATCAAGTATGTATCCCGGCATGTGCCAAAGAGGACTCAAGTAAATTGCCTAACAGGAGTTGTGCAGGAGGAAGTACCAGTGGTAAGGGATTTCCCTGAAGTATTTCCAGAGGAGTTGCCAGGCATGCCACCGGATAGAGATATTGAGTTTTTGATTGAGCTATTGCCAGGCACAGGGCCAATATCAAAGAGACCATATAGGATGCCAGCAAAGGATTTGGTGGAAATTAAGAAGCAGATTAAGGAGTTACTGGATAAGGGATATATTCGCCCAAGTTCTTCACCCTTGGGGATCGCCAGTACTTCTAGTGGAGAAGAAGGATGGATCGTTAAGGATGGTTGTTGATTATCGAGGATTGAATGAAGTAACGATCAAGAACAAGTACCCACTACCAATGATCAATGATCTGTTTGATCGATTGCAAGGAGCTAAGGTATTTTCCAAGATCGATCTGCGATCAGGATACCACCAGTTGAAGATTCGAGAACAGGATATACCTAAGACAGCTTTTACCACCAGGTATGGGCTGTACGAGTATACCGTTATGTCATTTGGTCTGACTAACGCACCTGCCTATTTTATGAACATGATGAACAAAGTGTTTATGGAGTTTTTGGATAAGTTCGTCGTAGTGTTCATTGATGATATCCTGGTTTACTCGAAGAATGAAGAGGAGCATAAGGAACATTTGCGACTAGTACTTGGAAGCTCAGAGAACATCAATTATATGCCAAGTTCAGCAAATGTGAGTTTTGGTTGAAGGAAGTAGGATTCCTCGGACACGTTATATCTGGAGAAGGTATAGCCGTTGATCCCACTAAAGTTGATACCGTGACCAAGTGGGAAGCCCCAACAACAGTTGGGGAGATCCGGAGTTTTCTTGGACTCGCAGGATACTACCGGAGATTTATTGAGAATTTCTCAAAGATTGCGAAGCCTATGACTGAGTTGTTGAAGAAAGATACCAAGTTCATATAGACGGAGGAATGTGAGGCTAGTTTCCAGGAGTTGAAGAAACATTTGGTTACCTCACCAGTGTCGATTTTGCCAGGCCAGACCAAAGATTATGAGGTGTATTGCGACGCTTCACGTCGAGGACTTGGAGCAGTGCTTATGCAGGAAGGGAGAGTTGTTTCGTATGCTTCACGACAACTGAAGCCCCACGAATTGAATTATGCTACGCATGATTTGGAGTTAGCAGCCGTAGTGCATGCACTGAAGACATGGAGACATTTCCTCATTGGAAATCATTGTGAGGTGTACACGGATCATAAGAGTTTGAAGTACATTTTCACACAGAAGGAGTTGAACCTCAGACAAAGGAGATGGTTGGAGCTTATCAAGGATTATGATATGAAATTGCATTACCATCCCGGAAAGGCTAATGTAGTAGCTGACGCATTAAGCCGTAAGAGCCATGTCAATACATTAATGACGGGAGAAATACCAAGGGAGTTAGCAGAAAATCTTCGTGAACTATGTTTGGAAATAGTTCCGAGAGGCTATGTAGCAGCATTGGAGATTCAGTCAACTTTGATGGATAGAATCAGAGAAGCTCAGAAGACTGACAAAGAGATTGCCTCCATTAAGGAGAAACTTAGCAAAGGAAAAACTAAGGGATTTCGTGAGGATGAGCACGATACCCTATGGTTTGAAGACCGCGTTTACGTGCCCAATGACCTGGAGATCAGGAAGTTGATACTGCAAGAAGCACACGACTCACCGTATTCAATTCACCCAGGAAATACCAAGATGTACTTGGATCTGAAGGATATTTTCTGGTGGACCGGAATGAAGAAGGATATTGCGGAGTATGTAGCAGTTTGTGATGTATGTCAGAGAGTAAAGGCAGAGCATCAGAAGCCAGCAGGATTGTTACAACCATTGCCGATACCCGAATGGAAGTGGGATAAGCTAGGCATGGATTTTATCACAGGATTACCCAGGACTTGTTCAGGCTATGACTCGATTTGGGTTGTAGTCGATCAATTGACGAAAGTAGCTCATTTCATCCCAGTAAAGACCACTTACACCAGTGCTAAGTTGGCAAAGATATACATGACCAGGATCGTATGTTTGCATGGAGTTCCAAGGAGTATCGTATCAGATAGAGGAACCCAGTTTACCTCAAAGTTCTGGAAGCAGTTGCACGAAACCTTGGGAACCAGGCTAGAATTCAGTACAGCTTTTCATCCACAAACAGATGGACAGACCGAGAGAGTCAATCAAATTTTGGAGGATATGCTGAGAGCTTGTGCGCTAGATTATGGATCTAGTTGGGACGATAATTTGCCATATGCAGAGTTCTCTTACAACAACAGTTACCAAACCAGTTTGAAGATGGCCCCTTTCGAAGCTTTGTACGGAAGGAGGTGCAGGACACCGTTATCGTGGGACGAAGTTGGAGACCGCCAGTTTTTTGGACCTGACTTGATTAAAGAGTCTGAACAGAAGGTGAAATTGATTCGCGAAAGGCTCAAGATAGCCCAGTCCAGGTAGAAAAGTTATGCAGATTCTAAACGCAAGGAGACAGTTCACGAAGTAGGAGTATCTTCGAGTATCTCCACTTCGAGGAGTTAAGCGCTTTGGAGTTAAAGGAAAGTTAGCGCCACGTTTTGTAGAACCATACAAGGTTTTGGAGCGTATGGGAGAAGTAGCCTACAAGTTGGAATTGCCCGAAGGATTGTCAGGAGTTCACGACGTGTTCCATGTTTCACAGTTGAAGAAGTGCCACGCGGAGATGGCTGATATACCGCTGAGAGATTCAGTGCCACTGGAAGTGATTCAGTTGGCCAATGATTTGACCTACGAGGAGAAACCAGTTAAGATTCTTGAGTATGCTAGCCGAGTCACCCGTAGCAAGGTTATTAGGTTTTGCAAAATTCAGTGGAGCCACCACACGGAGGATGAAGACACCTGGGAACGAGAGGAAAAATTGCTGAAAGACCACCCTCACCTATTTTCTAGCCAACCCGAATCTCGAGGGTGAGATTCATCTTCAGGGGGGTAGGTTTGTAACATCCCAAATTTTTAATTTGGAATGTTATACACTAGATCATCATTGCTTATCATATTTTATTGCATTTTGGTTGATCCAGAAATATCACGCAACTCAAGGACCCTCGGAGAGAGTTGGGGATTTCGTTATTTTCATATTTGAGTTTTCCTCAAATTTTGAAAATAGGATCATTTTATTTTATTTATTTTATCTTCAATTATTTCTATCATAAAAATATGAGAGAGGGGATAAAATGACTTTCCCAAAATAAAGAAATATTGAGGATTTAATAATAAAATCAAATAAGATTTTATTTTGGTTTTATTTGCTATTTTATTTAAATTTAGGAAAAAAGCACGTTTTTCAAAATTGCATTTAGGCCCCAAATAAATGTTCATCCTATGCGGCTTGATTTTAGAAGCCGGGGAAAATTTATTTCGGGATTTTTGGAGTCCGTTTGGTATTCCTTTTGTTTTTTTCTGAGCATAATCACTTAAAAAAACGCGAACCGACCTACGGGCCGTATCCGGCCCGGACTCCTCCGGGGGGAGGCTTTATATAACGAGCGCCCGGGCCGCCTCCAGCCCAAGCCGCTGCGCCCCACAAACCCTAGCCGCCCACGCCTCGCAGCCGCTGCCGCCGCACCGCCGCCGGAGCCGCTGCCGAGGTCGAAACCTCTGCCGCCCGCCGGTTTTTTTAGAAAACCGTTGGTTTTCACCGGTTTTTTGGTTTTTTTAGATTTTGTTTTTTAGATAGATCGGTTTTTTCTTGGTTTAGTTAATTAGCAAGCGTTCACTCGTTCGTTCGTTTTAATGAACACATTCATTGTTTAGATCTAGATAACGAACATTCGTTCATTAATCTGTTCGTCGTTTTTCTTTTTCTCGGATTAAATCCGCGATTTTTCTGATCGCGATTTCTGATCTGATTTTCGTTCTAATATAACTTTTTGCTCGTTTATCGGAATCAGGCGATTAAAGCGCCTGGAGTTTCGTCTTGAAACCCTCTTTCCGTTTAACCAACTCAAACAAGTTTTTGCCTCTGTAAAATTTGACTTAGATCTAGAATAGTAAACGAAGCTTGTTTCTTTTGCCGTTTGTCTTTTGTTGCTTCGTTCGATTTGGTTCTTTTTGCCAACTAGAGTTCTTAAATTGAACTTTCTGGTTAGATCTCTTATTTGAGTTTTACCTGTGCATTAGTTGAGTACTTATTGTATGCTTGTTTGTTTGCGATAGAGTACCCGGAGTGCGCCGCTTGCTACTTCGAATCGCTAGGTTTCGCGGATCATCAGCAAGGCAAGTAACACTTTGATCATACTTCCTACTACCCAGTTTTTATTGCATTAGATCAACCCTCACACATTGCATGATTAGGATCTAATTAAATTGTGGGTTTGGGAAGTAGATGAGGTAGCACCTATTACCTGTTTTATATTCAAACCTTTGGGAGTTACTTCTACGTTTGCTTATTGTAGACGTGGATTGGGTGAGTGAATCCATGACAGATGTGAGTTTGTTAAATTAATGGTTTATCTAAGGTGGAAACTTAAATACACATCTAGGTGGATTGAGGCACCTGGGTATTCCAGCGATTGCCTGTTTTTCTTTTGGACCGTCACCCAGGCTCAAAGGGATCATGAGATTATTCATACTAGAAACTTCCGTGTGCAGCCACAAGCTACTATGGGCTCTAGCATAGTTGACTAGGTCGTGTGAACTCTTATAGTGGTAGACTAGTAGATGTAGGGGATGTAGGTTGGTACGGTCTACCCGTTCGTAAGGTGCAAGCGCTTCTCAAAGACTATGTCTCGGTCATCCGTTTCTCAAACATCATGTAGTGCGAGAATCCCAACGGAGGAGATCGAGTCTTGTGGGGAAAAGTGCGCAAACCTCTGCAGAGTGTATAAATAATCATGGTTAGCCGTGTCCCCGGTTATGGACATCTCGAGTATCTAGTACTTGGATTATCATGTGAATCTCATCATGTTACTCTAATTAATTTTGTTGGGTTTTAATGATGTTACTTAATTGGGATTGAGAATGCTGTCAACCATTCTCAATGTTTAACAACCACCATGATAGTTAATTAAAATTTATTCCTTTGCAGTAGGGAAAAATTGGCTTTACGCAAAACTGTAACCATAGAGCTTTCCACCAGCCAAATATGCATGTAGTATAGTTTTATCCTTTCATTGCTCTCTATGTGTTACATTGCCAGCATATTCCATGTGCTGGCCCGTTTTGGGCTGCAACGTTCATATTGCAGACTTTTCAGATGACGAGTAAGGTGCTTTTAGGTCGTGGTTCTCTACTTAGTGATGCCGTTGGAGTTGATGGACTCACTTATCTTCCAAGCCTTCCGCTGTTATCATTATTAGATGGCCTTAAGCCATATTTATTGTAATAAGTTCTCTTTTGAGACACTCGATGTAATAATTGTGTGATTGCTACTCTGTTATAAATCCTTCAAGTACTGTGTGGTGTCAGGATTACTGATCCAGGGATGACACCGGAGCACAGAGATTGGACCGTTTGAGGTCTGGTCGCTACAATAGTTTTACCGAATAAAATAATATAGTTTTACAAGCCAGATACAAATAAAAATGTTTCACATAGTTTTGCAAATGAATAAAAGAAGATACATCTATTGGTTGCCAACATGATTCCACATATACTCAACCAAATCATTTTGGAGCTGCACATGAGTTTCTCAATCACGCATGTCTTTATGAAATTGGGTGAACTGTTCAAATGTTGCCGCTACTCCATACTCAGGCACAACATTCTCACCCTGAAACTGAAACCCTTGATCGTATGGAAGTTCCGGGCACTCGTCTTCTACGATCATATTGTGCATGATCAAACAAGCATTCATCACCTCTCGTAATTTCTGCGTGCTCCAGGTATTAGCAGGATGCCGAATGATGCCCCATCGAGATTGCAAAACACCAAAGGCACGCTCGACATCCTTCCTAGCAGTCTCTTTCTCTTGGGCAAATCTTTTTCTCTTCTCTCCGACAGGGTTGGATATTGTCTTGACAATAGTGGTCCACTGAGGATAGATAATGTCACCCAGGTAGTATCCTTTGTCGTAGTTGTGGCCATTGACAGTAAAGTTCACCGGTGGGCTGTTGCCTTCGGCAAGCCTAACAAACACCAACGAGCGCTAAAGTACATTGATATCATTGTGTGATCCAGCCATGCCAAAGAAAGAGTGCCTGATCTAGAGATCTTGAGATGCCACGGCCTCAAGTATGATAGTGCAAGCCCTAACATGTCCCTTATATCGCCCTTGCCAAGCAGAAGGACAGTTTTTTCACTCCCAGTGCATGTAGTCTATGTTGCCAAGCATCCTTGGGAAGCCCCTTCTGGCATTCATCGCCAACAAACGGGCTGTATCTTCAGCTGTCGGCTCCCTCAAGTACTTGATGACCCACAAGTATAGGAGATCTATCATAGTCCTTTCGATAAGTAAGAGTGTCGAACCCAACGAGGAGCAGAAGGAAATGATAAGCGGTTTTCAGCAAGGTATTCTCTGCAAGTACTGAAATAAGTGGTAACAGATAGTTTTGTGATAAGATAGTTTGTAACGAGAAACAAGTAACAAAAGTAAATAAAGTGCAGCAAGGTGGCCCAATCCTTTTTGTAGCAAAGGACAAGATTGGACAAACTCTTATATAAGGAAAAGCGCTTCCGAGGACAGACGGGAATATTGTCAAGCTAGTTTTCATCATGTTCATATGATTCGCGTTCGGTACTTTGATAATTTGACATGTGGGTGGACCGGTGCTTGGGTGCTGTTCTTACTTGAACAAGCATCCCACTTATGATTAACCTCTATTGCAAGCATCC
>NC_053024.1:98007366-98075477 GCF_003073215.2 Triticum urartu
GGCCTTGGTTCACTACCGGTAGACCGCCTGTCAAGTTTCGTGCCATTTGGAGTCCGTTTGATACTCCAACGGTTAACCGAGGAACCATAAAGGCCTCGTGTGTGTTGCAGCCCAACACCCCTCCAAAGTGGCCCAAAACCCATCCAAACCCCCTCCATCCTCTCGGTCGTTCGATCACGATCGCGTGGCCGAAAACCACACCTCATTTGGACTCTCCTAGCTCCCTCTACCTATAAATATGTGCCCCTCCCGGAATTTTCGCGCAGATGAAACCCTAGGAATGGCTCCCGCCGCCACCGGACACGTCCACCGCCATCGGACGAGATCCGCACCGCGCCCGCAGCCAACCGACGAGCTCCACGTGGCACCAGCCGCCCGGCCGCCGCCGTAGCCCGCTCGGGCCCGGGTCGGGCCCTCCCCGGCCCGCGTCTCCCCGCCGCCCGTGCCCCGCGCGAGGAGCCGCGCCGCCCTGCGCCGCCTTCGCCAGGCCGCCGCCGCCGTCCACTACTCTGGCCGCCGCCCGCCGCCACCTCGTGATCCGGTCGCCGCCCGCCGGTCCCGGTCGCCGCCCAGGCCGCCGCGCCGCCGCATCGTCCGAAACTTGGGATCCTTTCACTAAGTCATTTTCTGCATATTTTTTTAGCCATGTTCATCGCACCGTATCTCATCATCTGTAGCTCCGTTTTGCGCGTGTGAGATATGAAATTGTTCATCTGGTTGTGCTCTTCATTTCATTCCATTACACCATGCTTGGTTGAGTCCATCTTGATGCCCTAAAGGCTGGTGCAAGAGTGCTTCATACTGTTAGTTTCTGTTTCGTAACAGATTATGAGCATTTGCCATTTTTGCCATGATTATTGTGTGCCTCCTATGAACTTGAGCCCTACATGTGTTTTGGGCTATGCCATGCCAGCTTTACAGGGGTGTATTCCATGTATTTTTGTGATCAATGTGGTGACTAGCACAAGCATGCAAAGTAGCTCTCGCGATGTTGCTGATTTCAGGGACTTAGAATTCTTCTAAGTCATTTCCCTGATGTTATTTTTATGCCATGTATTCATGTTGCTACAGAGCGATCCATGCCTCTTTTGAGCATATTCAGTAAGGATGATTTTGAGATATTGTTATCTTCTATCCATCCATGTCTTTTTTTGCAATTATGGAGTAACCTAGCATGATCCAATCTTTCTCTACGTTTGCTATAAAATGTTCCTAGCAGATTGTTTACGTGTTAATCAATTTTGCCAAGGTTGTTGTAGTTGTTCCATGCATGCTATGAGATGGTTCTTGCCATGGTTAGCTTCTTGAACATGCCTTCTTGCTGGGTGTATGCTTAGTTTGTCATGCAATGCCTTGTGGTGAGTGCATCGAGCTCGCAAACATGCCTACGTAACTCTGTTTTTGACATGTCCAATTTTCTGCTAAGTTTGAATCTTTTAATGAAACTTGCTATGTTCACATGGGTGCCATCATGTTTTCCGATCCCTTTTGGCTTATGGTCACTAAGGGACTTTTGCTATATGCTTTGAGTAGTTTCATTCCATGCCTTGCTTTGCCATGATATGTTCCTGTATCATGTTGTTATCTTGCTCCAAACATTGCTTCCTGATGTTAAATCCTGACATGTTATTTTCACTAAGTCTGAGATGCTGATATGTTTTGCACTTTTTCCATGCTTGTTTGAACCTGCTGTTGTGTGATTTAGCCGTAGCTTAGTGTTCATATTTTGTCAAGAATCGTGAGTGGATCACTGCCATGTGCTTTGTTGTTATGTTAGAGTGCAGTAGCTTAGTTTCTTGTTGCATTCTAGATGGCATCGTGCTGTTAATCGCAGGATTGTGCCATTATTGTTTTGCTTGCCATTTGCAAACCGTGCATCCGATTCCGGTGATCTTTATATCAATTTCGACCAAAATCAACTCATCTTTCCAGCGGCACTCTTGGTTTGCCAAGTTGAGGCCTGGTTCAATCTTTCCCTTCCGAAGCACGCATATGCATTGCATATTACATCCCGCATATCATGCCATGTTTTGCATCATGTTGCTTGCGCATTGCACCGTGGTTGATTGTGGTTCCCTTTGCTTGTGTTCTTGCTTTGGGTAGAGCCGGTAGACGAGTACATGATCAAGGAACCCGTTGAGTACGCGCACGAGGATCAAGCTTACGTCAACTCAGAGAACTTTGCAGGCAAGATGACCATACCCTCGAAATCACTTCTATTTTTGCTTGCTAGTTGCTCGCTCTATTGCTATGCCTATGCCTCGATACCTACCATATGCTTTATCATGCCTCCCATATTGCCATGTCAAGCCTCTAACCCACCTTGTCCTAGAAAACCGTTGTTTGGCTATGTTACCGCTTTGCTCAGCCCCTCTTATAGCGTTGCTAGTTGCAGGTGAAGATTGGAGTTTGTTCCTTGTTGGAACATGTTTATCGTTGGGATATCACTATTATATCTTGTTTACTTTAATGCACCTATATACTTGGTAAAGGGTGGAAGGCTCGGCCTCATGCCTGGTGTTTTGTTCCACTCTTGCCGCCCTAGTTTCCGTCATACCAGTGTTATGTTCCTTGATTTTGCGTTCCTTACGCGGTTGGGTTATAATGGGAACCCCTTGACAGTTTGCCTTGAATAAAACTCCTCCAGCAAGGCCCAACCTTGGTTTTACCATTTGCCACCTAAGCCTTTTTCCCTTGGGTTCCGCGGACTCAAGGGTCATCTTTATTTTAAACCCCCCGGGCCAGTGCTCCTCTGAGTGTTGGTCCACCTTGTCAGCCGCCGGTGGCCACCAGGGGCAACTATGGGCTGGCCTACCGGAAGTTTGGACAATCTGGTGTGCCTTGAGAACGAGATATGTGCAGCTCCTATCGGGATTTGTCGGCACATTCGGGTGGCTTTGCCGGTCTTGTTTTACCATTGTCGAGATGTCTTGTAACCGGGATTCCGAGTCTGATCGGGTCATCCTGGGAGAAGGAATATCCTTCGTTGACCATGAGAGCTTCTGATGGGCTAAGTTGGGACACCCCTGCAGGGTTTTGAACTTTTGAAAGCCGTGCCGCGGTTATGGGCAGATGGGAATTTGTTAATGTCCTGTTGTAGAGAACTTGACACTTAACTTAATTAAAATGGATCAATAGCGTGTGTAGCCGTGATGGTCTCCTTTCGGCGGAGTCCGGGAAGAGAACACGGTCTCGTGTTATGCTTGAATGCAAGTAGTTTTAGGATCACTTCTTGATCATAGATTCTCGAACGTGCTTTGCCTTCTCTTCTCGCTCTCATTTGCGTAAGTTAGGCACCATATATGCTAGTGCTTGCTGCAGCTCCACCTCAGATACCTTTTACCCACCCATAAGCTTAAATAGTCTTGATCGCGAGGGTGTGAGATTGCTGAGTCCCCGTGACTCATAGATTACTTCCAAAACCAGATGCAGGTGCCGATGATACCATTCCAGGAGATGCGACTGAACTCAAGTGGGAGTTCGATGAGGACTCAGAACATTACTGAACTCAAAGTCTTCATCACACAAGAAGAGCTCATCTGGCAAGGCACGTGCGTTTGTTGGCAAGGAAATGGATTCAGAGGAGGAGTCCGCTTCTGAGGAGGCAGAGGTGGAGTCTGAGGAGGAGTCTGATTCTGGCACTGCAAGTCTGGCTACAGCATACGTCGCCAAGTCCATCTTCAACACTGAAGACAATGATTTCATCACCGACACCGATGCAAATGACAAGGACTACTCCACTCCTACCTAGTGCTTCATGGCACGCGGTGCCAAGGTAAACAAACGCACTACTCACTATCAAACATCTAGTGACGATGACTCTGATTGTGATTCAAAACCCAGTTACAAAACACTTGCTAAAATTGCAACTGAACAACAAAAAGCCATGGAACATATTCAAAAACTGTTAGACAGAAGCAATGATCTGTTGGGTGCTGAAATGACTCGATCTGAATCCTTAATTGAAGACATAAAAAATCTTCACATTAAGTATCAGGAACTTGAAGATCATCATGATACTCTCTCAACAACTCATGAAAAGCTTTCCTATGATTATCTTCAAAGGAAGCAAGAACTTGAGAAATTGAGAGCGGCTCATGAAGATCTTCAAAAGGAAAACGAGTCACTTCGCGCCGAACAGATCAGTTCCGCTCAGGAAGGATTTGAACCACCATGTCTTAAATGCATTGAGCATGATAATGCTACTTCTGTTGCTGAATGTTCCACTGCTACTGCTGTTGCAATATCTTCAACTGTTGATGTGGTAACTAACCCCTCTGCTGAGGATACCACTGCTATTGCTGATGAGAATGCTAGGTTGAAGACATTGCTTGAAACAGGGATGTATAAAAGTCTTAAAGGACATCAGACATTATGTGATGTCCTCAAGAAGCAGATTCTGAACCGAAACCCTAGGAAAGAGGGTGTTGGGTTCGTAAGGAAAATAAATGCAGATGGCTCTTACTGGAAACCTGAGCAGTACCCCAAAACCAAGTGGGTTGCTGCAAAGGAACCTTCAGCAGATCCATCCAATTTATCTGGCTTCACTTGTGCTAACCCCATTATCATTGATGAATCCTTTGATGCAAACTATATACTGTTTAAGAATCAGAATGGTGAAGTGTTTGCCAGGTACATTGGTACTAACTGCAGGAACGGACCACCTATGAAGAAGATCTGGGTTCCGAAAAAGTGTCTGGAAAATCTTCCTGTGAATGTCTTCATGACACCTCACTTGAAGAAGACAAACCTCAGACCAAAGGCTTCATACGGTCCAAAGGCTTCATACAAACAGAGGACTCACCTGAGTCACACTAACGCAAATGTTTTGCAGGGAAACCATACTCAGGCATATGAATATGAGAGCGGTTCATAAAACCGTCATGTTCATATGACCAAAAATTATTCTGCTTATTCTTATGAGTACTATTGTCCACCTGCAAGACTGTTTGCTAAGGCTTCAAAGCCAAAATTCTCAGATGCTGCACTTAGACTTATTGCTTCTAAGCCACCCTTGAAGATGTGGGTGGTTAAGAAGGCTTAACTCTCTTTTGCAGGGAAAGGTCTGTAGCAGAAAACCAAAATCTTCTGACGCTATTGCTGGGGACCTTAAAAATCTTGTAGGGCGCAAGATAAAATGCCCGAATGGCATCATTATGTACTTCATTCCTGAATCGCATGCTACTCTCCCTATTAGTCCTAATCTGGATCTAAGTTTTCATAACCCACTGGTTCGTCAAATGTTTTTGCTTCACAATTATCTTCGTGAAGCCTATCCCCCTAACTGCACTGTAGGGTACGACACCAGCGTCTTCAAAGTCTTCAAAATGGATTATTGACAGTGGGTGTACAAATCATATGACTGGCAAAAGAAGCCTTCTTATGGACTCAACCTTACGTCCATCCGACAAGAGCCACATCACATTTGCTGACACTGGTAAAAGTAAGGTATTGGGTCTAGGTAGAGTTGCAATCTCAAAGGATCAACACATGGATAAAGTCATGCTTGTTGAATCCCTTGGTTTCAACTTAATGTCTGTCTCAATGCTTTGCGATTTGAACATGGTCGTAATATTTGGAAAATATCGTTGCCTGGTACTAATGGAATATGACAAGTCTCTAGTGTTTGAAGGGTATCGGAAAGATGATTTGTATGTGGTAGATTTCTCAGCAGGGCCACAACTTGCAGTATGTCTTCTTGCAAAAGCTTCAGAATGCTGGCTTTGGCATCGGAGGCTTGGGCATGCTGGCATGAGGAACCTCCACACCCTTGCGAAGAAGAAGCATGTCATAGGAATCGAGGGCATCAAGTTCAAGAAAGATCACTTATGCGGTGCCTGTGAAGCAGGGAAGATGACGAGGGCAAAACATCCCTCGAAGACAATCATGACCACTACTCGACCCTTCGAACTGCTTCACATGGATCTTTTTGGTCCCACTCACTACTCAACTTTTACTACTACTGCTTGCCTCTATGGCTTCATTATTGTTGATGATTATTCTAGATACACTTGGGTGCACATAATTCTTTACAAGACTGAAGTGCATGATGTCTTCAGACGCTTTGCCAATCGTGCTATGAACAATTTTGGCGCCAAGATAAAGCACATCAGAAGTGACAATGGCACTGAATTCAAGAACACTGTCCTTGATACATATCTTGATACCTTGGGCATCACAGATGAATTCTCAGCTTCGTACACGCCACAGCAGAATGGCGTCGTCGAACACAAGAACAGAACACTCATTGAGATGGCCAGAACGATGCTAGATGAATACAAGACTCCAAGAAAATTCTGGACTGAAGCCATTGACACTGCATGCCATACAATCAATCGTGTTTATCTTCACAAGCTTCTGAACAAGACATCTTATGAGCTCCTTACTGGCAAAAAGCCAAATGTCAGTTACTTCAGAGTATTTGGCGCAAGGTGCTGGATCAAGGACCCACATCACACCTCAAAATTTGCACCAAAAGCACATGAAGGTTTTATGCTTGGATATGGAAAGGATTCGCACTCCTACAGAGTCTTCAATCTCTTTCATTACAAAGTGGTTGAAACAGTGGATGTGCGGTTCGATGAGACAAATGGTTCACAAAGAGAGCAACTGCCAAATGTGCTAGATGAAATTCCAGCTAGTGAATCAATCAAGCTAATGGGAACTGGAGAGATTATACCTTCTGAAGCTCATCTTGAAGAAGAACTTATCATCTCAGCACCTGATCAACATGAAGACAATGCTCGGCCTGAAGACATTCCTCCCAACAACAACACAGATCAGCAAGAGCAAAGTCTTCACCCTGTACATCTTCGTGTTGCCAATGAAGTGCAGATTAACAGAATAATTGACAGCATCAATGCACCTGGTCCACTCACTCGTTCAAGGGCAACTCAGCTAGCAAATTTCTGTGGGCACTTCGCATTCGTCTCAATATCAGAACCCAAGAAAGTTGAAGAAGCCTTCATGGAACCTGAATGGATTCAAGCTATGCAAGAAGAGCTTCAACAGTTTGAGCTAAATAATGTATGGGAACTGGTTAAGCGTCCTGATCCACGGAAGCATAATATAATAGGCACCAAATGGATATACCGCAACAAGCAAGATGAGCATGGTCAAGTTGTCAGAAACAAAGCTCGTCTCATTGCTCAAGGATATACTCAAGTGGAAGGCATTGACTTCGATGAAACATTTGCTCCTGTGGCTAGGCTTGAAGCCATACGCATACTGCTGGCCTATGCAAATCATCATAACATACTTCTATATCAAATGGATGTGAAGAGTGCCTTTCTCAATGGCAAGATTGAAGAAGAAGTGTATGTTGCACAACCGCTTGGCTTTGAAAATCCAAAACATCCTGACATGGTATACAAGCTCAACAAGGCGCTGTATGGCCTCAAACAAGCCCCTAGGGCCTGGTATGACACACTCAAATACTTCCTGAAGAGCAAAGGCTTCATACCTGGTTCCCTAGATCCCACTCTTTTCACGAAGACATATGATGGTGAACTTTTTGTGTGCCAAATATATGTGGATGACATTATCTTCGGCTGCACCAATTAGAAGTACAGTGAAGAGTTTGGATATATGATGCAAGAGCAATATCAGATGTCCATGATGGGGGAGCTGAAGTTCTTCCTTGGTCTTCGAATACGAGAACAACGCAATGGCATCTTCATATCTCAAGAGAAGTATCTCAAAGATTGCCTGAAGAAGTTCGGTATGCAAGACTGCAAAGGCTTCACAACACCAATGCCAGCCAAACATCATCTGGGTCCTGACGACAATGGTAAAGAGTTCGATCAAAAGGTATACCGCTCCATGATTGGTTGTTTACTTTATCTATGTGCATCTAGGCCAGATATTATGCTTAGTGTTTGCATGTGTGCTCGATTTCAAGCGGCACCAAAGGAGTCGCATCACTTAGCTGTGAAGCGAATTCTTCGATATTTGGCTCACACCCCAACTCTAGGATTATGGTATCCAAAGGGCTCAGAGTTTGATTTGGTTGGATTCTCGAATGCTGATTATGCTGGTGACAAAGTTGATCGCAAGTCTACATCAGGCACATGTCACTTTCTGGGACGATCACTTGTATGTTGGTCTTCAAAGAAGCAGAACTGTGTATCTCTCTCCACTGCTGAATCTGAATACATTGCTGCTGGATCTTGCTGCGCTCAGCTTCTGTGGATGAAGCAAACACTCAAGGACTATGGCATTCATCTGAAGCAAGTGCCACTTTACTGCGACAACGAAAGCGCCATCAAGATTGCCAACAACCCAGTTCAGCACTCGAAGACAAAGCACATTGAAATTCGTCATCACTTTCTCAGAGATCATGTTATGAAGGAAGACATTGATATCATACACATCAACACTGAAGAGCAATTGGCAGATATCTTCACCAAGCCCTTGGATGAGAAGAGGTTTTGCAAGTTACGGTGTGAGCTAAATATCCTGGAATCCTCAAATGTCCTGTGATCAGGCACACATCCTAACCCTTATGCATATTGATGACTTAGATGTGCAGCACACGAAGTGAAGTATATCTTCAATCAATGAAGACATACATTCTAAGTGTGAATACATTAATGTGGAATTTGACTTCGGAGCGCCATGATAATTGTGCGCCGTGTCTGGGTCTAATACTTCCTATACGGTGGGTAACGCCACCACCAAACGTTCTATTTTGAAGTGTTTCTCTCATGGCGTTACCTTGCAATGTCTTCACATTTGGTTTGGCTTCGAACTCAACATATTTTCATGATTATCTTCACTATGTTGATTATATATATATGCTAGTGTTCTGTCCTCTACAGCATTCACTTATAGCTATATCTTCGTGTTGAATCTTTTGAACTAAGTGAATGTGATCGGACCCCAACTTCTCTATGCTTTCTATCTCAAACTCTATCTCTCTAAGTCATATGCATTCTATTGAAACTGTCGAATGTCTTCACTGCGTCCTTGTCAGCAGAAGATATAGAGACAACCATAAAGTCTGTTTTCAATGCTCATTCCTCCACATAAAATCCGGAGAAGCAGGAACGACCACCCGACAATCCAGGCGTGCGTGGGACATGGAACAAACCCCAAACTTCCGCAAACTGGCCACGCGTTCCTCAGATGCGAATCACCAGGGGCACCTGAGTAATAGCACAGTGCCGCCCCTGTGCCTATAAATTCACACTTATCGCGGTCATTATCTCCTTCTTCCACCCTCGCACGAACCCTAGCGCCACCGCTAGCTCTCGACGACGCCGGCGACGAAGCGCTTCGCTGCCGCAACCTCTCCGACGCCGTCTTCACGCCGATCGCGGACATCGTCCTCTCCGCCGTCGCCGTAGGTGTCTACCATCGCCAAGTTAGGGCACGGAGGATTGAACTGCTCGGCATCATCTCCCACTCCGTCTAGCAGTTCCAAGTGTGGTAAATAAAACTTCTTTTTACAGCCCCTTTTGATCTCATGGTTCTGTCACTTTCTACCATAAGAAGTTTCTCTTCACACAAGTTAGATCTCTCAATCTACATCTCATAACATCCCTAGTATATTCACTTGTGCTTCATGAAGTAGTTAGATTCCTCACTTGTACTGATCTGTGGGTTCGTACAAATCTGGAACCAACTTCTTATCTATGAGTGAATGTCTTCGCACGATGAGGTCAATGTCTTCTAAACTGATTAATCTTCAAAACCTTCTGAGAATGCATATGACCTCTTCTCCTTCCCTCGCACCTTAATGCTGTCACAGGTACATGTCCGTGGGAGAATCCTTTGGTTCTCATAGTCTGCATTCATTTGCAGAGTTCTTACAGCATCACATAAATTCTCCTGAAGCCAGTTCCTGTTGGTCCAGCAAAAGAAAGCCTTTGAAGCCTTTAAACGTCTTGAAGCCTTCCAAGTTAAGGTTTATGGCTTCAGAAACAGCAGCAAGGAAGGGGGGCAGACAGAGACGTGGAGGAACATCCAAAGATCTGCCTGATGAACTGGCAGAAATGTACAAAACAGATCCTGAAGAGAATTGTGGTCAGCGCAAGACCCGAATCCAATGGATTCGACGCTATTGGGCAGAACAATGGTTCAAATACCGCTTCACAACCCAAGAGTATGCTGAGAAAAGTGCCATCAACAGACCGTGGGGAGACATCTTATTCAAGAACCTTGTACCCAGGTCCAGAGATGAAGCTATTGCCCAAAGCTTCTATCCATGCATGGTTCGTGGGCCACAGCCTGATGATGCACATCCGTCGTCACTACTCTGGTGTCGTGACGACAATCTGTTCAAGCGCAACTTCCAGTTTGCCCAAAACTCAGCGAAGCAGAACAAGAAGAAATTTGGGTTAGACTTCAACCCTGGTCCCTCAGCATCAAGGGCAGATGGCACGCGAGAAGCAGAACCCAATGTCATCGGTCCGTATGCCAACCTTGAGGGCCTCATCACCCGCATCTTAGTCCAAGGGACTGTCGTGAATGACCCTCCAGCTGACTCTGAGTCTGATGAAGCTCCTGCTGTACCGAAGCCAAAGCAATCGAAGAAGCCAAAAGCTTCAAAGCCGGCCCCTTCACCAAAAATCTCAAGGGCGAAGCCATTGGCAACTGCACCTCCTGAAGACAGTGTGCAGTCTGAAGACGTATCCCGCGTCTCCAAGCCCCAGAAGGCCAAGATGCCTCAGCCACACACCGGCAAAGAGCTCACAGCTGCTGCCATTCTGCGCAGCGAAGCCATTGATCTGTCAAGTGATGAAGATCTTGGAGATGACGCTCTCGAGCAGCTCATCAAGAGCAAAGAAGAAGCTGAAATCTTCAACAATTTGCCTCTCTTTGATGTCGCCATCATCCACAACTTCATCGACGAATGGTTTGCCACACCAAACATCAGCTTCGAAGATCTGCAGCTGCCCGTTGGCCTCAGCGTCACCTTCCAAGGCGCTATTGCTTCAGAACTTGCAATTGCCCAGCGCATTGTTGAACTGAAGCAGAAAATTGATCATGAAAAGGCTCAGTTCAAGAAGCATATGGCCAAGCTCAGCGTGCAAGAAGTGAAGAGCTTCAAGATCATGTTGCACGAACTAAAGGAAAACTTTCTGAAGAAGCGTGCAGAAGCTCAAGGTTCGCGGGAGCGAATGAAGACTCTGGCAGACAGATGTGTGCAGGCCTACAATGAGGCTAAGAAGCGCAAGGCACTTGGGCGTCCTGGCATCGACCCCAAGATGGCTGCAAAGAAAAAGAAGAAGACTATTCCAGCTGCACAAGAGGCACCAAGGCAGGAATCAGTTCCGCTTGTCTTCCCAACTGCAACGACTGGCTCGAAGCCAAAGAGCCGGTCAACAGCTTCAGAGCTCAAGAAGACAAGAACTGCTGAGGCTGCAGCCAGGAAGAGGAAAAGCTCTGAAGCCTCTCCTACTGCCCCCAGCAAGAAAAAGAGAAAGACCAAGAAATCTCGGGCTGCTCCCACAGAGCCCTTGATAGTTGAACCTATTTCTATGGTTCACCCTGATGCAGAACGTCAACTGACGGTGCATGAGCCTGCTTCCACAGAGGCTCCTGTTCCTGAAGACATTCCAGCAGCTGATCCCATCGCTGCTGAAGACATTGGTCATCGTGACAATGTAGAAGATGATGCAGCCCTTCCTCAATTAGAACACAGCGAACTCATCAGCATTGGTCGTCCACTGACGCCAATTGCACAGGATGCTTCATGGGCGGATCGCCCTCAAGAGGAAGAAGACAATGAGGCCCAGCCCACTCCAACCCCACAGGCGTCGTCTGCATTCCGCAGGCTTCGCAAAGGTCCAAGGCCTCAAGTCTATGCTGAAGACATTCCAGCTGCATCAGCCGCAGAAGAAGCACCACAAGAGCCCACTCCTATGCTCCACCAAGAAGCAGTTCTTCAGGAGAACGTGCTTGTGACCGACCCTCCAGCTAGTCAAGCGGAGGCTGACAATATTGAGGCTGCCACAACCAACACTGAAGCCAATGTGGAGCCCTCCCCACCAAAAGCTTCAGAAGACAGCGAAGCTACTGATCCAGACACTTCTGTTCCTGAGTCTGCTGCAGGTCCTCAATTTGATTACCATGTTGAGCACATGCCTCATGTCCAGAAGCCAGTCCCAAGGCTGCCGAGGTTCCCAGGTCCTGCATCAGCACCTGGCTCCTTTAACATCAATAGCTTCAAGGCAGATAATACGTTCTTCAACAGCTCCAAGAACCCCTATTCAAGGGAAAGGATTTCATCAGATAGGTTCTGGAGCTATCCTCAGCGCAACTACTATTCATGCATCCTATACAACCAAGGTCGCATCTTCCCGCACAAGCGCCTTGATGTTGAAGCCATTGTTGGTCTGCCCTGTTTAGAGGAAGCGTTGGATTGCTTCAAGCAAGTGGGTCTGCTGCAGTTTGTAACTGATGAAGAGCACTGGAATGAAGAGCTTCTGCTGCAATTCTATGCCACCCTCCACATCAAAGGATACAACAGAGATCCAAAGACTTGGGCCCTGGAGTGGATGACCGGCAATGTCCATCACGAAGCCAATGCATTTGATATCATTGAGCTCACCGTCCTGCCCACTCCTGGCGAATTCTTCGAGGAAGGCTGTCCACTACACACTGAAGCTCTTGAGAGCATATTCCAGAGGCCTGAACCAAATATGAGTCAGATGCTCTCCATGATGAAGCCATTGCCCCACGATGCTCCTTATCCAACAGACTTCTTCATTGAAGACTTTGAGTACCTGCCCAGAACCATCTATCACATTATCCGGCGGACTCTCTGGCCTATCAAAGGGCACTCTCCAAATGCCAAGATCGAGGGTGCAATGAAGACTCTGATATTTTGTATCCTTCATGGCAAATGCTTCAACGCACAGGACTTCTTCATACGCCAACTTGCTGCATCAGGCTCAGATTTACTTGGTTTGAAGTTCTATGCTCCTTGGGTAATGAGACTGATCAAGCTTCACTCTGCAATCTCATATCAGCCCTCAGCCCGCAACCATCGGATCTTCTTGCCAGATGTGGATACCTCTGCTGAAGCTATATATCCTGAGCCTGCCAAGCAACCTTTGAGTCTTCAGAATGCAGAACACCAGAGCTTCACTCAGAACATTGAAGGTGTTGAAGCCATCTCCAGGGTGTATCCTTTGGCTGGCACTACACGTGCACCACACCCTGCTTCAACTGAAGCCACTGACAGTGCCACTGCTTCAAGACCCAAGAAGCGCACTCGTGTTCTCAACGACTGAGAGCTTCTTGTGGCCCTTCATCAAAAGCAGGATAGGCATCATGACTGGTTGAAGAGACAGATGAAGAGCCTCTTGGTGGATGTAAATCGCATCCGAAATCTTGCCACAAAGAACGCTTTCGTTGCCCATGAAACCTGTCGCCGCACATGGAAAGGGCTAACGATGATGCTTTCTGAAGCTGATCTTCAAGAGGATGGCTTCACTGAGAGATTCAAGTTTGACTCCACACCTCCTCAAAGAGCTGTGCTGCTGGGAACTCCATCTCTTGAAGACTCTGAGTTTTCTTCCTCTGCTGCCACAGTCACTGCCAGAATCATTGAGGAAGAAGACGATGCTACTTCACCACCATTTGCTTCAGCACCACCAAGCTCTTCTGCACCGCCAAACACCTCCAACGACCCTGCTGCTCATGGGAACGCATAGAAAACTCTATGTCTTCAAACCTTTTTGGTCCTCACTGACAAAAGGGGGAGAAGCATATGAAGTTGATAGTCTTCAAGCGGGTCAATATGGGCGGGTGCCTTTACTTTGCTACATTTTGCTTCGTGCTTACAACTCCCGTTTTGCTAGATTTGCTTTTTTTGAGTTGTAACACTTAAACTCGATGGTCGTCTGCTACTTGTTTGCCACTTTGTTTTGCGAAGATAAATTCTGCATGTGGGACGATAAATTCCGCACTTAGATCATTCTGCAGACGTCCATTTTTCATTGTGCATGTCATTATCTTCATATACTTTTACATGCATAGTGGATTGTCATCATAAGTTGAAGTGAATCTCCACAAGTACAACCTGCCATGTGCATTTGCATACCAAAAGCAAATTACTTATATGCACATCTTCAGGGGGAGCCCTTGCAACTTATGAAGACAATTCCTTATCCTTTACAATTTCACAGACTATATTCCCCGTTGAAAACTTCAACTAGTTTGTCATCAATCACCAAAAAGGGGGAGATTGTAAGTGCATCTAGTGCCACCCCTAGTTGGTTTTGGAGTATTGACGACAAAGCTAGTTGAGGGACTAATGTGTTTGTGAGAATTGCAGGATAACACAGGTAGAAGTCCCTCATTGATTCAAATTTACTACCAGAGATGACCCCTAAAAATGTATGAAGACATTGAAGTCAAAGGTGGTATATGAAGATATTCACATTGAAGACTATGACAAAAGAAGACACGTTATGAAGCCTATGGAGCTCGAAGACTTAGATCTTTCGTAGTTCCTTTTTCTTTTGTGTTGAGTCATAGGAACCACCGTACTGTTAAGTGGGGTCCAGGAGAACCAGTCAGAATGACTGAAGTGATGCCTAAACCAAAAACCTATGTCTTCGAGTGAAGACAATGAGAGCGAATCTTGTCCAGAGCCGGACAAGTCAGCTTTGCTTGTAGCCCAAGTAAAGTTGCCATGTGAGTTTGAAATCTGACCGTTGGGACACGTGTCAGTTCCTTAGAGACCCAGGGTCATTTCGGACAAATCAGGTCGGGTTGCCAAGTGGCTATAAATAGCCCACCCCCTACAACCATAAATTGTTGGCTCCTCAGATTGAGAGTACGGCTTTTGTCGTTTGAGAGCAACCCACCTCGAAGCTTTTGAGAGAGAGAGAATTCCTTGCGAGGATAAAGCCCTAACCACCCAGAGCCAGAGAACATTGGGCATCACTTAAGTCTTCTTGTCTGTGTGATCTAAAGACTTATTACACTTGAGGACTGTGCATCCCCAGACGGTTAGGCGTCGCGTTCAGAGCATCCAAGAGACATTGTGGATTTCCAGTGAACGAAGTCTGTGAAGGTTTGGGAGTCTACCTTGAAGACTTACCAGAGTGATTGGGCGAGGACTATGTGACCTTAGCTCAAGGAGAATACGGTGAGGACTTGGTGTCCTGAGCTGCGTGTTCAGGACTGGGTGTCCGGGACTGTGTGTCCTAAGGTTTAAATACCTAACCGCTCCAACCAGACGTACAGTTGTCACAGCAACTAGAACTGGTCCAACACATCATTGTCTTCAACGAGTCACTGATTTCATCTTCACTTCCTTTTACTTACTGTTACTCATTGTGAAGCCATTGCATGCTTGCTATATCTTTTGTCTTCACAACGTAACTGTATGATTTGTTTGGCTTCATAACTTCTTCCTACCTGATCCTTATTACACTATAGCTACTTGTCATTGTGCTTTCACTCTATTGAATACTTGACCATGGCTTGCCTAGTGTAATCTAACTTCCGCTGCATAGTGATAGGCATATCTCTACTGTTTGTCTTCATAACTTCCACATTTTGAAGACTTTCATAAAAATCGCCTATTCACCCCCCTCTAGTCGATATAACGCACTTTCACCACCGTGTATGAATCCGGCTGAGAGGCGGTTACGTCACGTTTGGGTGAAATTACAAACCTACCCCTATCGAAACCTATAGAAATCCAGCAGATAGGCTTTGCGCGGCAGGGATAGGTAGTAGTGGTTTCCATCTCGCAGATTTTGGTTTCGGGCGATTACTGCGACTTTCCCTGCTTCGTTCAAATTTTGCAGAGTGCATGTTTACCGTGCCAACTCAATTCGAACCCCGTTTGTATTCTATTTTATTCGGGCGGGATCCATTTTCAATTGGAATTACATTCTATATACATCATTTTTATATATACTTTCAAAAGCACAACAAAGAATTCTGCTCCTTTATATGTATAATATGATTTACAAATACAACGATCTCGAAATCTTAAGGTTGAATTCGAAAAAATTTAACCAAATTATGTTCTACTAAAATGTATGGATCAGTAATATCTACATATTAAATAACATAGATGTGCGTGAATTCATATGAGTATGCATGTTTGATAGATCAATTTTGGTTCGAGTATGGATTACATGTATCATCATCTCGAATTCAAATATTTGAATCCCTTTTTTGTTCACTCCTTTCACGCCCATCTCTCTCGCATGCATGCTCCTTCAGGTAGCTTGTAACGCCCCGTATGTAACTTGCCATATTTTTATTTCAACTCTTGCCATTTTCGGCACTAAGTTATGATATTCCCTCGTGGTTGGGTTTTGTCTTTGTTTTGCATTTTGTCCATGTCATGCATCTCATATCATGTCATCATGTGCATCGCATTTGCATACGTGTTCGTCTCATGCATCCGAGCATTTTCCCCGTTGTCCGTTTTGCATTCCGGCACTCCTACGTCCTCCGGTGTCCCCTTTTGCCTCTTTTCGTGTGAGGGTTTTAAACGTTCTCAGATTGGACTGAGACTTTCCAAGCGGCCTTGGTTCACTACCGGTAGACCGCCTGTCAAGTTTCGTGCCATTTGGAGTCCGTTTGATACTCCAACGGTTAACCGAGGAACCATAAAGGCCTCGTGTGTGTTGCAGCCCAACACCCCTCCAAAGTGGCCCAAAACCCATCCAAACCCCCTCCATCCTCTCGGTCGTTCGATCACGATCGCGTGGCCGAAAACCACACCTCATTTGGACTCTCCTAGCTCCCTCTACCTATAAATATGTGCCCCTCCCGGAATTTTCGCGCAGATGAAACCCTAGGAATGGCTCCCGCCGCCACCGGACACGTCCACCGCCATCGGACGAGATCCGCACCGCGCCCGCAGCCAACCGACGAGCTCCACGTGGCACCAGCCGCCCGACCGCCGCCGTAGCCCGCTCGGGCCCGGGTCGGGCCCTCCCCGGCCCGCGTCTCCCCGCCGCCCGTGCCCCGCGCGAGGAGCCCGCGCCGCCCCACGCCGCCTTCGCCGGGCCGCCGCCGCCGTCCGCTACTCCGGTCGCCGCCTGCCGCCACCTTGCGATCCGGTCGCCGCCCGCCGGTCCCGGTCGCCGCCCAGGCCGCCGCGCCGCCGCATCGTCCGAAACTTGGGATCCTTTCACTAAGTCATTTTCTGCATATTTTTTTAGCCATGTTCATCGCACCGTATCTCATCATCTGTAGCTCCGTTTTGCGCGTGTGAGATATGAAATTGTTCATCTGGTTGTGCTCTTCATTTCATTCCATTACACCATGCTTGGTTGAGTCCATCTTGATGCCCTAAAGGCTGGTGCAAGAGTGCTTCATACTGTTAGTTTCTGTTTCGTAACAGATTATGAGCATTTGCCATTTTTGCCATGATTATTGTGTGCCTCCTATGAACTTGAGCCCTACATGTGTTTTGGGCTATGCCATGCCAGCTTTACAGGGGTGTATTCCATGTATTTTTGTGATCAATGTGGTGACTAGCACAAGCATGCAAAGTAGCTCTCGCGATGTTGCTGATTTCAGGGACTTAGAATTCTTCTAAGTCATTTCCCTGATGTTATTTTTATGCCATGTATTCATGTTGCTACAGAGCGATCCATGCCTCTTTTGAGCATATTCAGTAAGGATGATTTTGAGATATTGTTATCTTCTATCCATCCATGTCTTTTTTTGCAATTATGGAGTAACCTAGCATGATCCAATCTTTCTCTACGTTTGCTATAAAATGTTCCTAGCAGATTGTTTACGTGTTAATCAATTTTGCCAAGGTTGTTGTAGTTGTTCCATGCATGCTATGAGATGGTTCTTGCCATGGTTAGCTTCTTGAACATGCCTTCTTGCTGGGTGTATGCTTAGTTTGTCATGCAATGCCTTGTGGTGAGTGCATCGAGCTCGCAACCATGCCTACGTAACTTTGTTTTTGACATGTCCAATTTTCTGCTAAGTTTGAATCTTTTAATGAAACTTGCTATGTTCACATGGGTGCCATCATGTTTTCCGATCCCTTTTGGCTTATGGTCACTAAGGGACTTTTGCTATATGCTTTGAGTAGTTTCATTCCATGCCTTGCTTTGCCATGATATGTTCCTGTATCATGTTGTTATCTTGCTCCAAACATTGCTTCCTGATGTTAAATCCTGACATGTTATTTTCACTAAGTCTGAGATGCTGATATGTTTTGCACTTTTTCCATGCTTGTTTGAACCTGCTGTTGTGTGATTTAGCCGTAGCTTAGTGTTCATATTTTGTCAAGAATCGTGAGTGGATCACTGCCATGTGCTTTGTTGTTATGTTAGAGTGCAGTAGCTTAGTTTCTTGTTGCATTCTAGATGGCATCGTGCTGTTAATCGCAGGATTGTGCCATTATTGTTTTGCTTGCCATTTGCAAACCGTGCATCCGATTCCGGTGATCTTTATATCAATTTCGACCAAAATCAACTCATCTTTCCAGCGGCACTCTTGGTTTGCCAAGTTGAGGCCTGGTTCAATCTTTCCCTTCCGAAGCACGCATATGCATTGCATATTACATCCCGCATATCATGCCATGTTTTGCATCATGTTGCTTGCGCATTGCACCGTGGTTGATTGTGGTTCCCTTTGCTTGTGTTCTTGCTTTGGGTAGAGCCGGTAGACGAGTACATGATCAAGGAACCCGTTGAGTACGCGCACGAGGATCAAGCTTACGTCAACTCAGAGAACTTTGCAGGCAAGATGACCATACCCTCGAAATCACTTCTATTTTTGCTTGCTAGTTGCTCGCTCTATTGCTATGCCTATGCCTCGATACCTACCATATGCTTTATCATGCCTCCAATATTGCCATGTCAAGCCTCTAACCCACCTTGTCCTAGCAAACCGTTGTTTGGCTATGTTACCGCTTTGCTCAGCCCCTCTTATAGCGTTGCTAGTTGCAGGTGAAGATTGGAGTTTGTTCCTTGTTGGAACATGTTTATCGTTGGGATATCACTATTATATCTTGTTTACTTTAATGCACCTATATACTTGGTAAAGGGTGGAAGGCTCGGCCTCATGCCTGGTGTTTTGTTCCACTCTTGCCGCCCTAGTTTCCGTCATACCAGTGTTATGTTCCTTGATTTTGCGTTCCTTACGCGGTTGGGTTATAATGGGAACCCCTTGACAGTTTGCCTTGAATAAAACTCCTCCAGCAAGGCCCAACCTTGGTTTTACCATTTGCCACCTAAGCCTTTTTCCCTTGGGTTCCGCGGACTCAAGGGTCATCTTTATTTTAAACCCCCCGGGCCAGTGCTCCTCTGAGTGTTGGTCCACCTTGTCAGCCGCTGGTGGCCACCAGGGGCAACTCTGGGCTGGCCTACCAGAAGTTTGGACAATCTGGTGTGCCTTGAGAACGAGATATGTGCAGCTCCTATCGGGATTTGTCGGCACATTCGGGTGGCTTTGCTGGTCTTGTTTTACCATTGTCAACATGTCTTGTAACCGGGATTCTGAGTCTGATCGGGTCGTCCTGGGAGAAGGAATATCCTTCGTTGACCGTGAGAGCTTGTGATGGGCTAAGTTGGGACACCCATGCAGGGTTTTGAACTTTCGAAAGCCGTGCCCGCGGTTATGGGCAGATGGGAATTTGTTAATGTCCGGTTGTAGAGAACTTGACACTTAACTTAATTAAAATGGATCAACAGCGTGTGTAGCCGTGATGGTCTCTTTTCGGCGGAGTTTGGGAAGAGAACACGGTCTCGTGTTATGCTTGAACATAAGTAGTTCTAGGATCACTTCTTGATCATAGATTCTCGAACGTGCTTTGCCTTCTCTTCTCGCTCTCATTTGCGTAAGTTAGCCACCATATATGCTAGTGCTTGCTGCAGCTCCACCTCAGATACCTTTTACCTACCCATAAGCTTAAATAGTCTTGATCGCGAGGGTGTGAGATTGCTGAGTCCCCGTGACTCACAGATTACTTCCAAAACCAGATGCAGGTGCTTATGATACCATTCCAGGAGATGCGACTGAACTCAAGTGGGAGTTCGATGAGGACTCAGGACGTTACTACGTTTCCTTTCCAGACGATCAGTAGTGGAGCCCAGTTGGGGCGATCGGGGATCTTATGCATTTGGGGTTGTCTTTATTTTGGTTCTGTAGTCGGACCTTGATTGTATCTGGATGATGTAATGCTATATTTATGTATTGTGTTAAGTGGCGATTGTAAGCCAACTATGTACCTCTTTCTTATTCAGTACATGGGATGTGTAAAGATTGCCCCTCTTGCGACATGCCTACAATGCGGTTATGCCTCTAAGTCGTGCTCCGACACGTGGGAGATATAGCCGCATCGTGGGTGTTACATAGCTATCACTCTCTTTTCTCCAGCTCACCCGCACGCTCACTTCATGTTTCTCCTATCCTCGCAAACATGGTCTCTCAACGTCTCCCTTGAGAAGTGTCACACTCTCCCTATCATTATACATTACACGGTTTTCATTATCTCTCACGTCTCTACTGTTCTCTTACCTAAGCTTTCTTTTCCACCGCCACACACAGAGTCTCCACTCGTCTTTCACTTTGTCTTTCTCTCTATGGGATTCTCTCACACACCCTATATGTCTCTACATATGACTCAAACCACTAAAATTACTCTCTCTCTCTCTCTCTCTCCTGTAGACACAACATTTGTTGCGGTCTCCTTTTCGTCTCCATCCCAGACTGACATTATTCATTTGTTTACCGACCAGACAACCCCGACTACCGTCTCCTCTCTCTCTCTCTCGCAGACACACACACAACTCCTGCTTCCACTCCCCTTCCCGACTACTGTCTCTCTCTCACACGCACAAAACTCTCGCTTTCGCACCCCGACTCGTATTTCTCTCACAAACATTTATCGACTAGCTAGCCTCTAGATAGGTTTATACACCCGCACATCGTGCTTCCACCATCGCATACATGTCTCTCTCCCGCTCCTTGTATCTATGTAGATTTTTCTTCCCTTCTTGAGACACGCCCTCTCGATCGTGCACACACACACTATCGCCTCATTTTAAGCTGATACCTATCGCACACACACTCCTTGTGTCTTTGCCACACATGCACTCCGTCCTCCTCCACTCCCCCTCTCTCTCTCACACACATGGGCTTTTTGCAACAACTAGCAAGATGCCCATGCGTTGCATGAAACATCAAGATGCATTTGTATGAGTAGTTTATCTTGTGGGGGAAAAGGATGAACGAGGGAAGGCCTTATTTGCAAATGTGGAGAGGGGTGTGGGTATCTTTTTGCAAAATTGCCATAGTTTCCTTCCTATCCGTCAGATATAGATCGGACGGCCGATATTGTAGGATGGCAGGCACACGATCATCATCGACAATGCTTTTTATAAGAGTAGGGATAAAAAATAGAGTTGGTGATGATGGTGGGCCTGCCATCCTGCAATGTAGGTCATCCGATTTATATCTGATGGATAGGAAGGAAAATATGGCAATTTACCCGCACTCTTCACCACATTTGCAGATAAGGCCTTCCCTCGTTCATCCTTTTCTCCCACAAGATCTTGATTTTCCGTGCAACGCACAGGCATCTTGCTAGTAAGAGTAGAAATTAGACATATATCACTTCTCGAATCTTGAAAACAACAACATTCCTCCCTTATCTCATCAAAACCGCCAAAGGAATATATTTTGAGTGAAACATAACATATTTTTAGTGATATACGTATTTCAAAACTAGACTTTTTTTCTATCAAATCGGTGAATATGTATTAATCTACTTTGATCGTGTGGCAACGCATTGGCACATTGCTAGTAGTTATTATAATTTTTTGGACACCAGACAAACGGTGGAGTACATATACGAAGAGAAGAGGCGCACGCATGCAGTCGGCCTCTCGCTGTCTCACACACATGAGTGTTACGTAAAGGCGACGTTAACAAATAAACCCTAAAACCCTAGGTGCACGATTGCTGCATTCGCGGGTACCGAGTACGTGGTGGAGCACCTTTGTAGGAATAGTCAGCTGAGCACGCCTCCTCGCCGCGTAATTGCTCTGACACGGACGCGACCTCTCATAGCGCAGGCATTGAACCGGCGCGCCGGCCAAGAGGGCCGCACTCGCTGCAGGCCCGGCTGAGCACGCCTCCTCGCCGCGTGCAACCAGCTTAAGATTTCCTCGCCTGCGTTCATTGAATCTGCGCGTGTGCCGGCAACACGTCCTTCCACGAGCCGGCAGGCATTTTAAAACACAAAAAATGACTAAAATATAATTAATTTACGCATGGTCTTAACTTGTTGTGCTCGCACTGGTAGCAGGAACTAGTATAGGATTTTCTTTATTTATAACTCTCCTCACATTTTTTGGCTTTGAAGTGAATCATGGTTGTGGACATTATGTATGAATGTGCAGATATCTGTGAACATGAGTTTGATGTGGAAGTTGAACTTGGAATGTCGGGCTTGCGCGTGAACTATACCATGTCCAATGCTTCGTCTGTTATTGTTTGGAAAGTAATTGCTGTTATTACATGACCTGAAAAAATACATTTTGTGCCACATCAGTAGATGCACGGACATCACAACAGGCATGCTGGCTGGATAAACATTTGAACCTAGCTATTATGAAGGAAATTTTGTATTGACAACAGTTTTAGATAGCAGGAGACGCCTAGCCTGCTCTGCCTCTGCTAGCTTATTTCTGGCTTCTTCCATCTCTTGTTTGGCTTGGGTGAAGAGAGCATCTGATTGCTCTTTTCGCTTCTTCAGGAACTCAGCTACATTCTCAAGGGCTGCTGCACGCTTTCTTTTAGCCTTTACTAATGCCACGAGGACACGAACAGCTGACGACTCCACCTGGCTTGTGTGTAATCCAACATCATCTGGGAATTTGCACCTTGTGTCTAATCCAGCATCATTAGGGAACTGGCACCTTGTGTGTAATCCAACCTCATTTTGGAAACATGATCTCGAGGTTGACCATACTTCCCTCCTCGCAGGAACTGCATCCTGACATGAAGTTACTTCTTTTTTAGATCAATACTCAGAGCAACCTAGATCCATTTAGTAGAAGCCAGATAAACAGAACTCGGAGAAGTGAATTCAAAAGGAAAAAAATAAAAACAGACTACAAGGTGAGAACACCCACTTCCTACATCAAGCTAAAAACGAAAGCATTAGGACGATTAAGACTCTTCTTATTACACATCGAAGAACACCACGCTTAAGAGAAACAGAAACTACAACATATACACATCGAAGAACACGAGGCTACACGGAAGTAATTGAAAGGGTGTTACCTACCAAAGCTTGTTTTATAGGTTCGGTGCAGCTCCTCTTTAACTTGCCACGCTCCTTGAAGATGTCCCGAATATTCCGTGTTTGGTCTTCATTGCTCCTCTGCATGTTCACACTCGTGGTTTTAAAATCTCAACATGGCAAGAAAAATATACTACTAGTAATACTCGCGCATCTTGTGGGCAACATTAAAGCACTCGTCTGCCATGTTAGAGCATCTCCAACAGAATCGCAATGCACGGCGCTTTAAAAATCTCAACATGCTATCTCTACTCTCTTCTCTACTGTTATATTTATTTTATATTTTATATTTAATATTTACCTCTACTTCCTTTACTGTCTACTTTTTTTCTCTATACTTTTTTTTCTTGCAATATAGGCCGTCCGATTTATATCTGACAGATAGGAAGGAAACAAATGGGAATTTTGCAAAAAGATACCCATACCCCTCTCCAGATTTGCAAATAAGGCCTTCCCTCGTTCATCCTTTTCTCCCACAAGATAAACTACTCATACAAATGCATATTGATGCGTGCAACGCATGGGCATCTTGCTAGTTCTAAAAACCTTTCCATCATTTGCCACACTACTGGTTGCAGATGAAAAACCTACCCAGGCACAGCGCGATACAGGAGCGACGCACAATTACAAGCTGATATTCTGTTGGACAATGGAGGCTATAACCAATTACTTTTACAGGAACAATAGCACCCAGGAAATTTGAAGGGTAGGTATGAACAAAATTGGAACTGCACATGTACTACTAAGTGATTCAATACACACATTACTAATTGAGGAGGAGAACGATGGTCGCGGCGGCCTCTGTGAGTCATGGTCGGTAACGGGAGTCAGTTCATTGTCCACGACGGTGGTACTTCTGCGCTTGGCGTCGGCTTCCGGGAAGTAGACCGAGACCGTGGAAGACGATGCCGGGGAAGAGGCTCTGTGTACGACGACGATGGTGGACCGGCTCTAGTGCGGCGTATGAGGTCGTCAATGAGGCAGATGCGCTGCGGTGGATGAGTGCGCCGATGTAAAGGGGAGGAGCACGAAGGCTGTGGTGCCATGGAGAAGTCTATTTTGCGGTGGGGATAGAAAATGGGGAGTATTCAGGTGTACTACTCTAGGTGCCGGGGTGGGGTTGGCTGGGTAGGGTGAACCTGAAGTTACGAAAACAGCCCCCTACCAAGCGTCATCTGTAGGCCTGTTCCGAAGGCTATGATGGTAACTTCCCACTGCTTGAATCAGGGTCGCGGGAGATTTTCCGGCCGACCTCAAAATTTTGTGACACTGGACTCCCCGTGTGGCGTGTTGAGTGATTCGACTAAGCAACTAGCGAGTAGTAGTAGTAAACTCTGCATATTAGGTTTGACTGAAGTCAAACTTCCTAAAGTTTGACCAAGTTTATAGAAAAATATAAACATTTACCATAAAAAATATGTATGATGTGAAAGTACATTCAATAATGAATCTAATGGTATTTATTTGTTATTGTATATGTTAATATTTTTTGTTATAAGCTTTCTGAGAGTCTACAAAACTTGACTTTGACCAATGCTAATACGCGGACTTAAATAAAAATGGAGGGAGTACACATTTGTTTTCTTAGTTTGTAGTGAACTAATCATTTGTTGAAATTGTGAAATAAATATATTAGGCTATTGACTTCGAATGTAATGGTCTATACAATTCAATAGTTACAATCATTGTCGAATCCCAAGATGTATACAAGGTCTATAGTACTTCACAACATGCTCAAACTCACATAATCCCAGTCAAATGAGAATCTAAATGCATTTCATAGTTATTACTTTGTAGGATGCAACAAAAACAACCATAACTCTACATCAACCATTATAGAAGCAACATTTTGACATATCCCAATGTGTGAATGAAACGTGCAGAGAGAGCTTTTGAAGATGGAGCAGATAGGGCGGGAAAGATTGTATGTATGTGGACGAGAGAGTAGGAGACAAACCTAACGAGACAGAGAGAGAGAGATAGAGAGAGAAAGAGAGAGGAAGAAGTTAGGTCTGTGAGAAAGATGGATACATGTAATATACATGAGATGCGTGTGCATCTGGATTCTGTATACGTGGAAGGAGAAGAGACAACATGTTTGATGAGAGAGCTGGAAAAACATGGACGAGAGGGGAAGGATCTCATGGGTTGAGGGATTGACAATTTTGTGCGGGGGAGAGAGGGATTGGTAATTTTGTGCAAGAGAGAGAGAGGGTGGGGGGAGGAGTCAGTCAGCCGTCGTCACATCGCCCTGCTTCCAAATGACCCCGCATTCTCTAGCATGGTGTGGTCACCGTCTTCGATCTGCTCGATGCCCTCTTTGAATATTGAGGTGTTGTGCATGTTGGGGTGCAAAGAAGCACAAGCGAGAGTGGTCGCCTATAACCTTGGATGGGGATGAATTGTGTGCTCGAGGGAGTGTGTGTGTGTGTGTGTGTTGTGCTGCGTGTGTCTCTCTCTCTTTGTGTGTGTGTGAGAGAGAGAGAGATATTCAGAGAAAACAAACCTAAGGAGAGAAATGGGTATTCACGAAGAGATTGTGCGGGCCTTGAGGTGGGCAGGGGCCATGTGAGGGTGTCAAAATGTGCACGTCGATGCATGTGTTGCATGCGACCGCGCGAGGGACGGACGAATCGAGAGAGATGGTTGTTGTGTTACGGATGCTCCTCTCTCTATCTCTCTCTCTCCCTCTCCCTCTCTCTCTCTCTCACACACACACACACAAGTAAGGCCCTGTTTGGTTCCAAATAAGTCACCAACTTATAAGTTGAAAAGTGCAAAAAGTGACTTATTTTGCCAAATGGACCCAACTTATAAGTCACCCCAACTTATAAGTCATAAGTTGCTCCACCCCAACTTAAAACTTATAAGTCACCCCTTTTTACGTGGGTCCCATCACCTTTACATTAAAAAACAAGGTGGGAAGGTGTGGTCAGGTGACTTATAAGTCAGATGACAACCAAACAGGCGTGACTTATAAGTCACTGATTTTAAGTCACTTGACTTATAAGTCAGGTGACTTATTGGAACCAAACATGCCCTAAACTAGAAGACCGTTCTCTCATGTATACACAACGTATCGGCATCTGTCTATGTCTCACTCATGCATGATCATTTGCACATTCACACCTCTCTATGTCTGTATCACACGCACACCGTCTCCACATTGCCCTTCCGCCACAACACACATATGGACACATACACACGTTCTCTCTCAGTCACACACACAAAATCAGTATTAAAAAAAACTAGGGCGCACCTAAAACGTCCAAATCCAAATAAACACGAACTGGAGCTAAATTCAAATATATGGAAATATTGCAGCGTCAAGAACTTTCATAGGAAAAAAAGTTGAGTAATATTCGAGGATTGTTTTCACACACACAAAAAGGTTCGATGGATGTCCTTCGAGCGTGACACGGTGATGCACCATTCGATCAACCACGCGGCCGCGGTTCACGCGCTTGCACATGATTCCGTATCGTGGCTGTGGTACTAACTAATAAAAGCGCTGCCTAAGTCTAATGTTTACGTGTACTAGTACGGTTTTCTTTTAAGTTTGACCAACCTTATATATATAAAACTAAAGTTAGCTCCCACACGTGCACTCATCAATATGCCGCCGCCGCCGTTGCGCATGCCGGCGCCCGCCTGCTCCGGCCAACAATTTCTCGCCCATCACCGCCATGTCGCCGCCATCCCTGTGCCATGAAGCTGAAGGCTCTCCCGCTCACGTCGTCTGTAGTCCCTCCTCGCGATGATGCCGCGCTGCCAAGCATGCGAGCAGCTGGTGTAGCCGCGTCTATGCACGCAGCGTACGAAGAGGAGCACGAGCGCGTGCTCCAGCACGCCGGGGAGGAGGAACTACCATGTCATTGTCGTCTCCGGCCGCACGGAGGAGGCACGCATGGTGGCTGTCGCGGCGGAAGCCGGTCGCGCGTGCGTCGAGCCCGCAAACCGGTTGCGGACGCAGAATCTACCTTCGAGACCTTGAATGCCACGTGGATCCTGCAATCTGAAGGAGCAATTTGGGTCAGTCGACTCATGTGAGCCGTTTGATGCAACATGGATGGCTAGAAGGGCTTCTTCCACCTCTTCTGCCATCTTCTTCCTTCGCTTCGTCAAACTTCTTTCACAAATTGACTGACCCAAATTATACTACTAGTACGAACGTATTAAGTGCAGTAGGAACACGAAGATACAAGCAGTAGTACCAACTGCAAGAAGAAAAGTAGTAAGACATAGTACTAGTACTACTGTACGTACTAAAGAGTTCAAATAACGAGAAAGAACATAAACATAGTTCTGCTGGGGCCTCAGCACAACACACCCTTGAAAATAAACTAAGCAACTAGTCTGCTTGACACTGCAGTAGAACCAGCATGAGCGACGGCACTGCCACCTACTCAGAGTCCGAGTCCACGTCCTCGACTTCGTCCTCGTCCCTCTTCCTCTTCGCCGACGCTTCTTTGCTTGAACCGGACACTGGGCTCTGCTTCTTCATCCAACCCTTGTAGATATTTAAACAAAGGTAGGCATCCATTGCTGTGTACAGGATGTGATCTTCATCTAATGTCTTCGACTCCCATGCATGATGAAACTCGTGATGAGGTTTCTTCAGTTTAGCGTACGAAGGATCAATCATGGCTGCTGCCAGGGTCAGCATTGAAGGTTGAGAGGAGGACACCAGGCTTGCCTTCTAGAGATCAAAGGGCTGGCCTACAACGAGACCTATTCGACGCAGGACATCCCTGTCGTTCTTAAAGCCTATAGTAACGAATTTCACTCTTTTGTCCTTGAGTAAGTTCTTAAAATCCTGGCACCTCAACATCGGCATGGCATATGTGGTAGACCAAGCAAACATTATGTACGCAAACCTGGATCACGGCGGGCTTCTTCCTATCTTCGTCCTTTAGATCCTTCTCTCGTCCCAGGACTGTGGTGTACTCAACATCTAGCCCAGCGACCCACTCATCCGTTGAACTGTTGAACATGCGTAGGAAGCGAGCAAGCCATGCTTTCACCGTCTCGGATCCATGTGTGTAGATGACGATGAACTGATCGCCGGTGATGGCTCTAACCTGGTACTCAGCGGCGACCATGGAGATTTGGGAGGCCATGGATTTTGGAGGAGGGTTAGGAGAAGTTGAACTGTTGTACCCTGCAAAAAAAACTGGGAGCGAACTAATGTGAAAGGACGGGATGACTGGGAGCGAACTGTTGTAAGGTACAATAGAAGATGGGGACGAGTAGGGCGTGCGAACGGCGTGGGGTTGCTGGCTTGCCCGGTGGATAAACGGCCGCAAGCCCCCAAAGAGTTCTCAAGAACTATGCGGGACCCACTAGATGTCATGTCTACTAGACCCATATCGTAGGCCTGACGGTATAGCTTCTGCCTGTTCGCACACCATGCCGGCGCGTGGATGTAACTTCACTTAATTCCGTCAAACGTAGCGCCTCCCATGACCTTCGCCTCCCTCGCGTGGTAGCGCCCTTTGAGACTTCGACCGGCTATAAATGAGCAATTCTCTTGACTTTTTTAGACAAGCAATTTTTTTGCCTACTCCACATGCATGATACTCCCTCTGGTCCTTTTTACTCCCGTCAACCGTTTGCAAAGTGTTTGACCAAATTTATACTTTTTTTGAACACCACCTTATATTAATTAACCAGCCACACTAGTACACTCATTCGATACAATATTCACCACACAGGGCGGTACGTTATTTACAAGAATACCATCTAATCTATTATCAAAGCTATACTTAGCGATTAAATGTGCCACCTTATTGGCCGAACGGATAATCTTTGACAATTGAAGATTGTTGATCAACTTCGAGATGCTCAACGCTTTCAGCTTCAGGTCACGCATAGCAGACCTGTCATAGTCCCCCGATGCAAGAGACGCTACCACAAAAGCGCAATCAGTCTCTAAAATTATAGGATTATGAAGAGAAATACCTATGTAGAGACCGGCAATGCAAGCCCTAAGCTCCGCTTCCTCCATGCTTTGACAGGCATCAATGAAATCCCATGACCAAATTTATACTAAAAATATCAACATCTACAATACTGATTATAATGAGTATAAGAACTACGTTTTATAATGAGTGTAAAAATATTGATTTGACATTGTGAATGTTGACACATTTTTCTATAAGTCTGGTGAAAGTAGAGGTACATTAACTTCAGACAAAACTTAAATGCACAATGCAGACTAGTTCCTCCATCCAGGTGCGTGCCATGTCCTATCTTGTCATCACAACAAGGTTAGCTATTAGAGTACCACTACCTCCCTTCTAGTTTAAAGGGCTCAATTCAAAAATTTCACCTACTCTTAGCAAGATAGTAGAGGCGGTGGAATAGTTTTTGAAGTCTGCAAAAGTACTCAACTAGTGCTGTCGCTCTTCACAAAAAAATGTGTTTACCAATGCATGCATGAACACTAGTTACTCTAACCGCCCTCTCTTCTTTAATTCCTTGCCACATCAGCATGTTTGCTATTCCCGTGTGCATGATACCAGCTAAGATACCACCATTATGGCCAGCCTTAATCATCGCATGCAATAATTTAGTGCACCTTGAAATATGAACATGTGTGGGGCGTGTATGTTTTTAATGACTTGAGACTATACCTAGCCCGGCATGCAAGATGACTTATTATGCACCGTTCCCCATACCTGCAGGAAGCCCGTTCGTCTCCAAATCTTTTCCTCTCCATGTGTGGAAACAATATGCCTGCCAAACTCTCCTTCTCCCTTCGGCGGTCCCACCACTCCACCCCGTGTGAAAAATCTGCATGCATGACTCTCTTCCCCCCACGCTCGTCCAATCCGTTGTGACTAGCAATATTTCCACCCCTTCGCTCCCCCGGTAATTTACTCCAACAAATATGCCCACGTAGCTGTTACTTAACTGCAGGTGCATTGGGTCACTGACATATGGGCCCAACAGGGGTCTGGCCCACATGTCAGTGACGCAACTGGACCTGTAGTTAAGTCAGTGCAGCTCAGTCCGTATCTTACGTAGGTGTGCCATTGCTCGCTATAAATACTGTGCCTCACACAACATCGCTATCTCCTCCCCCTCACATTCACGTTCATCGCTATCTCCTCCCCCTCCCTCTCACGTCGATCCTCCAGCGACTCCGGCATGGTGAACGGGTAGCACGTCTCGTACTTGATGTTCTCCACCAAGGGCCAGCAGTGACCGCTGCACGCATCCGTGAGGTGATGCACCATGTCCGCCATCGAGCCACAAAACGGCATCGAGCACTCATAGCAGTGGACGAAGGGCTCCTTGGAGGCATCGACCAGGCCGTCCATGAAACGGGAGTGGCTATAGGGGATGTTGCGCCAGTTGAATATATGAGCAAGTTACTACGAGATTTAATCTGAATAAGCACAAAATAAATCATGAATTCTACCACGATTTCGAACAGGAAGGACAGAAACACATACGGTGAAACGGGAGCAGCACCGTTGGTGTTGAGGTTGTCGCCCATGTCCAAACACCACATAGACACGGTCTTTGAGCACGGTTCGTAGTCGTTCCACGCTCGGGCATTGAAGTTTGTAACTATTTTAGATTAGAATATACTACTCCTCCGGTGCTAGTAGTAGAGCAGAGTCCTACTCTACTACTCTACTCAAGCAAGGTAGAGCATAGCACTGTAGGGAGTACCAGTACTGTGATCACTCAAGCAAGTTGTTTGGCATCGACATGACCCTACGCTGCTGGTATGTGTCTCGTAAGTCAAGCGGCATGCTGTAGTCATCATCACCTGTCCACTTCCCGCAGCACATATTCGCTTCTCCATCTTTGTCCGCACATAATCTCGTTCAATCTTCCATCCCCGCTAAGGCGCCTCCCCCCTTGTATGAAACCCAAGCACTAATAATGGCAGAACCGAGCAGCGTCCGCCGAAAGAGTGGCTGGAATTCGCTCCCACAGAGGTAATCAAGCTCATTGTTTCGCGTGTGGACAATCTCGGTACCATGCCACTCGCCGCATGCTCGTCGGGGCTGTACAGTTTACTCAAAGCCCTCAGGCCGGAGCTTTTTAAGCCAGCTCCTTGCTTGTTGATGCCGCCTGATCTTCAGAAACGGCGTGTCACGTAGCATAACAATCGTAGGGTGGCGAGCATCAACCCCCTTGACTGTGATCCGATCCCCATCAGCATCAACTACATTAATGGTATGTACTGGGTCGGCATGAACACGTCTTGGATGGTGCTCGTCGACGGCCGCGACAGCTGGATGCTCGTGGAGGTCTACACTCGGCTATTGATCCCCCTTCCTTCGATTAACACTACACTGCTTTGGCACCGCGGCCCAGAATACTCGGAATCTTACAGTAGCCAACATGACACTAAGTTTAATTTGCTCAAGGTTGTAATCTGCCAAGTGCCCACAAGATCTGCGAATTATAAAGACTTCAGGCTAATTGCGTTCTTCAACCGCGGTCTCGCCTATCTGACAGGTCAGTGCGGTAAGTGGATAAATCTGCACGTCCATCGCAGGATCATACATCCTCCATGGTTCTCTGATGCCATTGAACACAAGGGCTTCATTTACGCTGTCGACTCCTTCTATGGCTGGACGTATTGCTGGCCTACTCTAGTCATCACTACAAACGGCTTTTACAGTAGTATGTTACTTTCCTATGATATCATGATGGCTTGCTTATATTACTGTCAACATTTGCTGAAAAAATATTCATGCTCATAACATGCTATTCTTAAGATTGACTAAATCAAGAGCCCTTTTTTATTTGACTCCAACTTGATATGATGTTGTAGGCCGCCTGGTGTCCCTACCCTTCCTAATCCCAGAACCTTTCAAAGAAAAGCGGCATGGCAGTTGCAAGTGGTTCCTGGCTCGATCAGATGACGGCGAAAGATTGATGATCGTTCGCACGTACCGGACGTGTTGTTTTGCGGAATACAATCACAGTCACTGCAAGGTCTTTGAGCAGGATCCCAGCTTCTCTGGGCCTTCAGGAATTTTTGACTGGAGGTTGGTAAGTAGCCTTGGTACACGCTCTCTGTTTGTTGGACTGAATTATCCAATTAACCAGGAGATAACCGACGGCAAGGATCATGATGGCAGCGCGGTTTCGTTCATCAGGAAAAACTGTGTGTACAGCGTACCATGCGTCTCTGCATGCACCATACCCTGATATGTGCCGCCACGCTCTACAGCCCAAAGTAGGAGAGAGGGTCGCAAGTATCAGACTTCGACCTGCTGGCTGGAGTTTCCCCTGTCAGGCACCCATCTGGTTCAAGCCGTCAGCCAATCTCCACAGCTTAATAAATAGTAACGTCTAACTGAGCCAGTTAGTTAGATGCGTACACTTGGTGTAGTAGGATCTTTATTTAGTTTGATGCATACACTTGTTCTTTTTGGTAGCCCTTTTGTAATGATGGCTGATGTTTGGTTTGGAAGAGAGAGCTGCGTCTTCACTCTTCTGGCCTGCTTACTGCTTCTGTTGCACCCCCAGCCTTGGTTGCTGCTGCTGTTGTTTTCAATGTACAATCAGTAGTATATTTTGTTTGTTGCTTGAATAAATGTGTTGTTAGAACGACAAACACAATGTTTTGGAAGTCGTTGCACGGTTCGATCCTTTAGTGCCCCATACCGTACGTAGCGCATACTATTTTTCGTACGGAACACATTTTCCACTTGTTGATAACATGCAGCCCACTGATGAAGGCCCAATAGAGAAGCCCATAATTAACTGGAAGGGAGTCTCTCACATGAATCCGGCCCAGGTACATGCTCATGGTCCCCTGAACATAAATAAGTAAATAAATAAATAAATAAAGCTAAATGCTCATGCACCAATTCTTTGGGAAAATAGGTAGCCCAATATTTCTTTTTGAAGAATACCCAAGCTAGGCCTGTTTGTTTTCTCCGAATTACTGGGCTGCAAATCTTTCAGGACGAGGAGGGATGCATTCCGGCCTGGCTTGAGAGTATGGTCAATGTCTGTTAAAAGTAATATCAAAAGGGGTTGAACATTCCAAAAAATTTATAGCAAATGGGATATAAGTTTCTCTTTTTGTTTTTGTTCTTCACTGATATCTTATACATATTTCATTGCATTTAACATGACATAGTACTAATTTATTTTTAAATTTGTTTTAGTATGGCTATTAATTTTTGGATTAAGAATATTTTGTTCCCCAGCAAAAAATTGCGAATCTTCAAAAATTCCCACATATTTAGTTAATTTTTTGACCCTGGTACTGACTAGAAAATGGCCAGCAATTCTAAAAATGGAAAACGGGCTGCAATAAATTCCATATGAATTAGAAAATGAGTAAAAATTATAAAAATAATAGCAAATGGGCTATGCACGCCACATATTTCGAGGCTGACTTGTTTACGCAAGGCTTTGTCAGTGAACACATGATTCTAGCAGCAATGACTGTTGGATGTCCATCCAACGGCCGACGTGCTTCTTCAATCTCTGATCTTCCTGCTCCAGCCGCCTAAACTAGTGCCGGCGAGACTGCCTGCTCCCTCCTCTTGTGGCCCGCTGTGATGCCGCGCAGGCTTCCCCGGCCCACCCTACTCCCTCCGCTGGCCTGACCGCACGCAATCAACTGCCTCCTTATTACGCGAAAAAATGATTCCTCCCACTGACATCTGGGGCGCACCGGTTGGGAGGCTGACCTGTGGGCCTACTAAGTTGACGCGTACGCAGGGCTTGTCAACTTAGTCAACAAACGATTCTAGCAGCAGTAACCGTTGGATTTGAATCGAACGGTCCTGCTACTTCTTCAATCGCTGCTCTTCTTGCACCAGTTGCCCAAACCAGCGCCGGGGAGACCGCCTGCTCCTGCCTCCAGTGGACAGCTGTGCTGCTGTTGAGGCCTAATTGCCCCCTACTACTCCCACCGCTAGCCAGGCCCTGCGGCGATGGCAGCCTCACACCGCAGCCGAACCAGTGAACCCTCGTACTCCTCTCCGCGTGGGCATCCACTGCCGCGTCTTCCCCGGTTCCGCGTCGTCCCCTTCCTAGGCCTCACCGTCGTCCACCGCCTTGGTGCTCTCGGCGCGGCATGGTCAACGTGGTCAACGACATTACATCGGAAGAGTAATGTACGTGGAGAGGCTGACAGCTGGGTCCACGGCCACAACCCAGTTTTTTTTTGTGATTTGCCAAGTAAGTCGCTTTGTCAGGCCTGTTGGGCTGCAAATCTTTCAAGACGAGGAGAGCTTTCATTCGGCTGGCCGAGAAAATGGCCCATCAGTAATGAGAAATGGGCTGTACAATTTTTAAAACACATCAAACCAGCAATTAGTTTCAAATATCTTTTTTTTCATTTCGAGATTTTAAATTACATTAATTTTTATGCGTGGAGAATTTGTTGGATTTTATATTGATATACATTTATTTTTAAAATCAGTTTGAATGTGATTCGAAATTTCGGGATTAAAAACAGTTTGGACCGCACCGAAATATGCAAAATTTCGTATAATTTTTTAACCGTGGCCACAATATGGGCATTAATGCTAACAAAAAGAATATGGGCTCCAAAAAAACCCTTAATAATTAGCAAATGGGCTGTAAATTATTAGAAATAATGGCAGATGGGTTGTATGCTGTTCTCCACAGATTTGAGGCTTTCCTAAAAAAAGGTTGAAGCATAAGCAGTGACTGTTGGATGGCCATCCAACGGCCGTCATGCTTCTTCAATCTCTGCTCTTCCTGCTCCAGCCGCTCAAACAAGCGCCGGCGAGACTGGCTGCTCCCTCCTCCCCGTGCCCGGCTCTGCTGCCGTGCAGGCCTCACCGCCCCTCCGTACTCCCATTGCTGGCCTAGCCATCCCTCTACTCACCCACACCTGCTGTTATTCTCCGGCGACGGCGGACGAACCAGTAAACCCTTGTATAGTCGTACTCCCCTCCGCGTGGGAAACAACTGCCGAGTCTTCCCTGCCTCCGTGTCGTTCCCTTCCTAGGCCTTGCCGTCGTCCACCGCCCTGGTACTCTCGGCGTGGCCTGGTCAACGTGGTCAACGACCGACATGCATCTGAAGTGGACTGTACGTGGAGAGGCCGACATCTGGGTCCACGGCCGCACGCAAGGAAATGCCTCCTTATTACACGCAAAATAATGATTCCTCCACCTGACATCAGGGACACACCGAATGGGCCTCTGTATTTCGCGAAAAAAACATTACCGCCGCTGACAGCTCGGACCCACCAGCTATATCTTCGCACGCAAGGAAGTGCCTTCTTATTACGCACAAAAAAATGAATACTCCCCCTGTTAGCTGGGACCCAGTATAGTGGCGGGCTGACTTGTGGGCCTACTAAGTTGACGGGGATGGATGGCTTTGTCAACTTAGTCAATATGCACGATTCTAGCTCCAGTGACCGTACGATGTCCATCCAACAGCCGTAGTGCTTCTTCAACCTCTGGTCTTCTTGCTCCAGCCGCCCATACCAGCGGCGGTCGTGCCTCGTGCTCCCGCCTCCCATGGCCGGCTACGATGCGGCGGAGGCCTCACCACCCCCTACTACTCCCACCGCTGGCCAGGCCATAATCTACTCACCCACACCCCCTGTTATTCTGCGGCGACAGCAGCCTCCCACCGCAACGAACTAGTGAACCCTCGTACTCCTCTATGCTTGGGCATCCACTGCCGCGTCTTCCCCGGCTCCGCGTCGTCCCCTTCCTAGGCCTCGCCATTGTCCACTGCCCTGGTGCTGTCGGCGCGGCGTGGTCAACATGGTCAAGGAACGGCTTCCATCGGACGTGGACTGTACGTGGAGAGGCTGACAGCTGGGTCCACGACCGCAGCAAGGAAGTGCCTCCTTATTACGTGCAAAATAATTATTGCTCCACCTGACAGTGGGGACCCACTGGACGGGCCACCGTATTTGGCAGAAAAAACGTTTCCCCCCTGACTGCTGGGACCCACCAGCTACATCTTCGCACACAAAGAAGTGCCTGACAGTCGGGACCCACCTGGTCGAAGCGTACGTCGCGTTGTCATTCTGGTTGCGAACGTGTACGTACATATATACTGGTGGATGTAGAGGCGCGCACATGTCGTAGTACAGGCGCGCACATAGCATGTACACATACGTACAGTGGCCAGGGTGCAAGAAAGAAAATACGGCCACGTATGTGTACATACAGGCGGGGTCTCGAACACCTACTCGCGCATACGTACGGCCAGGGCTCGTGTACATGGCTGGGTCAGAACGGAGAAACAACGTTGTCGTCGTGTTCATGGGGAGGCAACAGAATGCTCGTGTTCATCGGGAGGCAACGAAACGCGTGGGAGCCAACCGGCTGGGTCGGAACAGAATGCATGGTTGTGTTCATCGGGAGGGCTTGGACGGAACAGGCGATGGAAACGAGGCCTGGCATACCGCAAAACGTAGGAAACAGACCTCCTACGTTCGGAACAGGGTCCTGTTGATCGGGAGGGGTGTGGCGTACCGCAAAACGGAGGAAATGGACCTCCTACGGTCGAAACGGGGGTCCTGTTGATCGGGAGGGGTGTGGCGTACCGCAAAACGGACCTCCTACGGTCGAAACAGGGGTCCTGTTGATTGGGAGGGGTGTGGCGTACCGCAAAACGGACGAAACGGACCTCTTACGGTCGAAACGGGGGTCCTGTTCATCGGGAGAGGTGTGGCGTACCGCAAAACGGGACTCCACGGGATACTGTTCATCTCCACCATCGACCTCCTACAGCCTCCACGGGCTACCGTCGACCTCCTCCAGCCTCCACGGGCTCCTGTTCATCCAGCCTCCACCGCGCGCTACTCCACCGGCTACTGTTCAACCACCCCTCACCGTCTACTGTTCATCCAGCCCTCCACACCACGGGGTCCTGTTCAACCACCCCTCCACGGGCACCCCTCCATCGTCTACTGTTCATCCAGCCCTCCACCACACCATGGGGTCCTGTTCATCCAGAGGCAACGCAACCGCTCACTGTTCATCCAACCCCCCCGCAACGCTCACTGTTCATCCAATTGACCGGCTTCAGTTAGCAGTAGTAGCGAAGGAATCGCTCGATCGGGTTCAGTTAACAGCCATCGATCGACCGCTCGGGTTCAGTAATGCGTAGCCTGCAGTGCAATCTATCGGGTTCAGTTAGAGCCCAACGCCTCGCTCGGGTTCAGTTAGAGCCAATGCCACGCACACACGCGCGTACGTGTACGAGAGAAATGCGCATCGCTCGGCCCCCGACCTCCCACCGTAACCGGGAACTCCCCGAAATTTTCCTCGCCCTCGCTTCTACCATGGTTTTTTCCGTCATGGATGGCCCAAAGAATGTCATGCAGCTACATCTCCGGCCCGCCCAGGACGAAAAGCCCATTTTCTGTCATGATTTTTTATCATAGAAGTAGGAGACCACCACATCTATGATGATACCTGGTTTTTTCACAATCATCGCCATAGAAGTGTCATATGTATGACAGATTTTTTTTCGTTTGGCCCAAAATGTCACGGATGTGTCTTTTTTTGTAGTGTTTATGCGTAGATGTTATATGCACGAGTAGAACACAAGTGAATTGTGGGCGATACAAGTTATACTGCTTACCAGCCTGTCATACTTTGGTTCGGCGGTATTGTTGGATGAAGCGGCCCGGACCGACATTATGCGTACGCTTACACGAGACTGGTTCTACCGATGTGCTTTGCACACAGGTGGCTGGCGGGTGTCAGTTTCTCCAACTTTAGTTGAACCGAGTGTGACTACGCCTGGTCCTTGTTGAAGGTTAAAACAACACTAACTTGACGAAATATCTTTGTAGTTTTGATGCGTAGGTAAGAACGGTTCTTGCTCAGCCCGTAGCAGCCACGTAAAACTTGCAACAACAAAGTAGAGGACGTCTAACTTGTTTTTGTAGGGCATGTTGTGATGTGATATGGTCAAGGCATGATGCTATATTTTATTGTATAAGATGATTATGTTTTGTAACGGAGGTATCAGCAACTGGCAGGAGCCATATGGTTTTCGCTTTATGGTATGCAATGCAATCGCCCTGTAATTGCTGTACTTTTTCACTAAACGACAACAATAGTCGTAGAAGCAATATTTGGCGAGACAACAACGATGCTATGATGGAGATCAAGGTGTCGCGCCGGTGACGATGGTGATCATGACGGTGCTTTGGAGATGGAGATCAAAGGCACAAGATGAAGATGGCCATATCATATCACTTATATTGATTGCATGTGATGTTTATCCTTTATGCATCTTATTCTTCTTGATTGACGGTAGCATTATAAGATTATCGCTCACTAAATTTCAAGGTACAAGTGTTCTCCCTGAGTATGCACCGTTGCCAAAGTTCGTCGTGCCGAGACACCATGTGATGATCGGGTGTGATAAGCTCTACGTTCACATACAACGGGTGCAAGCCAGTTTTGCACACGCAGAAATACTCGGGTTAAACTTGACGAGCCTAGCATATGGCCTCGGAACACTGAGACCGAAAGCTCGAGCGTGAATCATATAGTAGATATGATCAACATAGTGATGTTCACCATTGAAAACTACTCCATTTCATGTGATGATCGGTCATGGTTTAGTTGATATGGATCACATAATCATTTAGATGATTAGAGGGTTGTCTATCTAATTGGGAGTTCTTAAATATGATTAATTGTATCATGAACTTAGTACCTGATAGTATTTTGCTTGTCTATGTTGTTGTAGATAGATGGCCTGTGCTGTTGTTCCGTTGAATTTTAATGCGTTCCTTGAGAAAGCAAAGTTGAAAGATGATGGTAGCAATTACACGGGCTGGGTCCGTAACTTCAGGATTATCCTCATTGCTGCACAGAAGAATTACGTCCTGGAAGCACCGCTAGGTGCCAAACCTGCTGCAGGAGCTGAACCAAATGTTATGAATGTTTGGCAAAGCAAAGGTGATGACTACTCGATAGTTCAGTGTGCCATGCTTTACGGCTTAGAACTGGGACTTCAACAACATTTTGAATTTCATGGATCATATGAGATGTTCCAGGAGTTGAAGTTAATATTTCAAGCAAATGCCTGGATTGAGAGATATGAGGTCTCCAATAAGTTCTACAGCTGCAACATGGAGGAGAATAGTTCTGTCAGTGAACATATACTCAAAATGACTGGGTATAACAATCACTTGATTCAACTGGGAGTTAATCTTCCGGATGATAGTGTCATTGACAGAATTCTGCAATCACTACCACCAAGCTACAAGAGCTTCATGATGAACTATAACATGCAAGGGATGGATAAGACAATTCCCGAGCTCTTCGCAATGCTAAAGGTTGCGGAGGTAGAATTCAAGAAGGAGCATCAAGTGTTGATGGTCAACAAGACCACCCGTTTCAAGAAAAAGGGTAAAGGGAAGAAGAAAGGGAACTTCAAGAAGAACGGCAAACAAGTTGCTGCTCAAGAGAAGAAACCCAAGTCTGGACCTAAGCCTGAGACTGAGTGCTTCTACTGCAAAGGAACTGGTCACCGGAAGCGGAACTGCCCCAAGTATTTGGCGGATAAGAAGGATGGCAAGGTGAACAAAGGTATATGTGATATACATGTTATTGATGTGTACCTTACTAAAGCTCACAGTAGCACCTGGGTATTTGATACTGGTTCTGTTGCTAATATTTGCAACTCGAAACAGGGACTACTGATTAAGCGAAGATTGGCTAAGGACGAGGTGACGATGCGCGTGGGAAATGGGTCCAAAGTCGATGTGATCGCCGTCGGCACGCTACCTCTACATCTACCTTCGGGATTAGTTTTAGACCTGAATAATTGTTATTTGGTGCCAGCGTTGAGCATGAACATTATATCTGGATCTTGTTTGATGCGAGACGGTTATTCATTTAAACCAGAGAATAATGGTTGTTCTATTTATATTAGTAATATCTTTTATGGTCATGCACCCTTGAAGAGTGTTCTATTTTTAATGAATCTTGATAGTAGTGATAAACATATTCATAATGTTGAAGCTAAAAGATGCAGAGTTGATAATGATAGTGCAACTTATTTCTGGCACTGCCGTTTAGGTCATATTGGTGTAAATCGCATGAAGAAACTCCATTCTGATGGACTTTTGGAATCACTTGATTATGAATCACTTTGTACTTGCGAACCATGCCTCATGGGCAAGATGACTAAAACGCCATTCTCCGGAACTATTGAGCGAGCAACAGATTTGTTGGAAATCATACATACGGATGTATGTGGTCTGATGAACGTTGATGCTTGCGGCGGGTATCGTTATTTTCTCACCTTCACAGATGATTTGAGCAGATATGGGTATATCTACTTGATGAAACATAATTCGGAAACATTTGAAAAGTTCAAAGAATTTCAGAGTGGAAAATCATCGTAACAAGAAAATAAAGTTTCTACGATCTGATCGTGGAGGAGAATATTCGAGTTACGAGTTTGGTCTTCATTTGAAACAATGCGGAATAGTTTTGCAACTCACGCCACCCGGAACACCACAACATAATGGTGTGTCCGAACGTCATAATCATACTTTACTGGATATGGTGCGATCTATGATCTCTCTTACTGATTCACTGCTATCGTTTTGGGGTTATGCTTTAGAGACAACTGCACTCACGTTAAATAGGGCACCATCTAAATCCGTTGAGACGACGCCTTATGAACTATGGCTTGGCAAGAAACCAAAGTTGTCGTTTCTTAAAGTTTGGGGCTATGATGCTTATGTGAAAAAGCTTCAACCTGATAAGCTCGAACCTAAATCGGAGAAATGTGTCTTCATAGGATACCCAAAGGAGACTGTTGGGTACACCTTCTATCACAGATCCAAAGGCAAGACATTTGTTGCTAAGAATGGATCCTTTCTAGAGAGGGAGTTTGTCTTGAAAGAAGTGAGTGGGAGGAAAGTAGAACTTGATGAGGTAACTATACATGCTCCCTTATTGGAAAGTAGTCCATCACAGAAACCGGTTCCTATGACACCTACACCAATTAGTGAGGAAGCCAATGATGATGATCATGAATCTTCAGATCAAGTTACTACCGAACCTCATAGGTCAACCAGAGTAAGATCTGCACCAGAGTGGTACGGTAATCCTGTTCTGGAGGTCATTTTACTTGACCCTGACGTACCTATGAACTATGAGGAAGCGATGATGAGCCCAGGTTCCGCAAAATGGCTTGAGGACATGAAATCTGAGATGGGATCCATGTATGAGAACAAAGTGTGGACTTTGGTTGACTTGCCCGATGATCGGCAAGCCATCGAGAATAAATAGATCTTCAAGAAGAAGACTAACGCTGACGGTAACATTACTATCTACAAAGCTTGACTTGTTGCGAAAGTTTTTCGACAAGTTCAAGGAGTTGACTACGATGAGACCTTCTCACCAGTAGTGATGCTTAAGTCCGTCCGAATCATGTTAGCAATTGCCGCATTTTATGATTACGAAATTTGGCAAATGGATGTGAAGACTGCATTCCTGAATGGATTTCTGGAAGAAGAGTTGAATATGATGCAACCTGAAGGTTTTATCGATCCAAAGGGTGCTAACAAAGTGTGCAAGCTCTAGCGATCCATTTATGGACTGGTGCAAGCTTCTCAGAGTTGGAATAAATGTTTTGATAGTGTGATCAAAGCATATGGTTTTACACAGACTTTTGGAGAAGCCTGTATTTACAAGAAAGTGAGTGGGAGCTCTGTAGCATTTCTAATATTATATGTGGATGACATATTGTTGATTAGAAATGATATAGAATTTCTGGATAGCATAAAAGGATACTTGAATAAGAGTTTTTAAATGAAAGACCTCGGTGAAGCTGCTTATATATTGGGCATCAAGATCTATAGAGATAGATCAAGACGCTTAATTGGACTTTCACAACGCACATACCTTGATAAAGTTTCGAAGAAGTTCAAAATGGATAAAGCTAAGAAAGGGTTTCTTGCCTATGTTACAAGGTGTGAAGTTGAGTAAGACTCAATGCCCGACTATTGTAGAAGATAGTGAGAAAATGAAAAGTGTTCCCTATGCTTCAGCCATAGGATCTATCATGTATGAAATGCTGTGTACCAGACCTAATGTGTGCCTTGCTATTAGTTTAGCAGGGAGGTACCAAAGTAATCCAGGAGTGGATCACTGGACAGCGGTCAAGAACATCCTGAAATACCTGAAAAGGACTAAGGATATGTTTCTCGTTTATGAAGGTGACAAAGAGCTCGTCGTAAATGGTTATGTCGATGCAAGCTTTGACACTGATCCGGACGGTTCTAAATCGCAAACCGGATACGTGTTTATATTGAACGGTGGAGCTGTTAGTTGGAGCAGTTCTAAACAAAGCGTCGTGGCGGGATCTACATGTGAAGCGGAGTACATAGCTACTTCAGAAGCAGCACATGAAGGAGTCTAGATGAAGGAGTTCATATCCGATCTAGGTGTCATACCTAGTGCATCGGGTCTAATGAAAATATTTTGTGACAATACTGGTGCAATTGCCTTGGCAATGGAATCCAGATTTCACAAGAGAACCAAACACATCAAGAGACGCTTCAATTCCATCCACGATCAAGTCCAGGTGGGAGACATAGAGATTTGCAAGATACATACGGATCTGAATGTTGCAGACCCGTTGACTAAGCCTCTCTCACGAGCAAAACATGATCAACACCAAGGCTCCATGGGTGTTAGAATCATTACTGTGTAATCTAGATTATTAACTCTAGTGCTAGTGGGATACTGAAGGAAATATGCCCTAGAGACAATAATAAAGTTATTATTTATTTTCTTATTTCATGATAAATGTTTATTATTCATGCTAGAATTGTATTAACCGGAAACATAATACATGTGTGAATACATAGACAAACTGAGTGTCACTAGTATGCCTCTACTTGACTAGCTCGTTGGTCAAAGATGGTTATGTTTCCTAACCATAGACATGAGTTGTCATTTGATAAATGGGATCACATCATTAGGAGAATGATGTGATTGTCTTGACCCATTCCGTTAGCTTAGCACTTGATCATTTTAGTTTACTGCTATTGCTTTCTTCATGAGTTATACATGTTCCTATGGCTATGAGATTATGCAACTCCCGATTACCGGAGGAACACTTTGTGTGCTACCAAACGTCACAACATAACTGGGTGATTATAAAGGTGCTCTACAGGTGTCTCCAATGGTACTTGTTGAGTTGGCATAGATCGAGATTAGGATTTGTCACTCTGATTGTCGGAGAGGTATCTCTGGGCCCTCTCGGTAATGCACATCACTATAAGCCTTGCAAGCAATGCAACTAATGGGTTAGCTGCGGGATGATGCATTACGGAACGAGTAAAGAGACTTGCCAGTAATGAGATTGAGCTAGGTATTGAGATACCGACAATCGAATCTCGGGCAAGTAACATACCGATGACAAAGGGAATAACGTATGTTGTTATGTGGTTTGACCGATAAAGATCTTTGTAGAATATGTGGGAGCCAATATGAGCATCCAGGTTCCGCTATTGGTTATTGATCGGAGACGTGTCTCGGTCATGTCTACATAGTTCTCGAACCCGTAGGGTCCGCACGCTTAACTTTCAGTGACGATCGGCATTATGAGTTTATTTGATTTGATGTATCGAAGGTAGTTCGGAGTCCCGGAGGTGATAACAGACATGATGAGGAGTCTCGAAATGGTTGGGACATAAATATTGATATATTGGACGACTATATTCGGATACCGGAAGTGTTCCGGGTGATTCTAGAGAAAACTGGAGTACCGGAGGGTTACCGGAACCCTCGGGGAGAAGTAATGGGCCACATGGGCTTTAGTGGAGAGAGATAGGGCCGGCCAGGGCAGGTCGCGCACCCCATCCCCCTCTGGTCCGAATTGGACTTGGGAAGGGGGGCGGCGCCCCCTTTCCTTCTCCCTCTCCTCCTTCCTTTCCCCCTCCTAGTAGGAGTAGGAAAGGGGAGTCCTACTCCTACTAGGAGGAGGACTCCTCCTCCTGGCCCGCCCTGTAAGGGCCGACCGGTCTCCCCCTTGCTCCTTTATATATGGGGGCAGGGAAGCACCCTAGGACACAAAATTTGATTGTTCCAAGCCGTGTGCAGTGCCCCCTCCACCATAATCCACCTCGATCATATCGTAGCGGTGCTTAGGCGAAGCCCTGCGTCGGTAGCAACATCATCACCGTCATCACGCCGTCGTGCTGACGGAACTCTCCGGCGAAGCTCTGCTGGATCGGAGTTCGTGGGACGTCATCGAGCTGAACGTGTGCTGAACTCGGAGGTGCCGTACGTTCGGTACTTGGATCGGTCGGATCGTGAAGACGTATGGCTACATCAACCGTGTTCTCATAACGCTTCCGCTTACGGTCTACGAGGGTACATGGACGATACTCTCCTCTCTCATTCTTATGCAGCACCATGATCTTGCGTGTGCGTAGGAATTTTTTTGAAATTACTACGTTCCCCAACATAGAACACAATGAGTTGTGGGAGATAATAGTCATACTGCTTACCAGCAACGTCTTACTTTGATTCGGTGGTATTGTTGGATCAAGTGGCCCGGACCGACATTACATGACCGCGTTCATGAGACTGGTTCTACCGACGTGCTTTGCACACATGTGGCTAGCGGGTGTCTGTTTCTCTAGCTTTAGTTGAATCGAGTTTGACTACGCCCGGTCCTTGTTGAAGGTTAAAACAACACACTTGACGAAAAATTGTTGTGGTTTTGATGCGTAGGTAATAACGGTTCTTGCTACAAGCCCATAGCAGCCATGTAAAACTTGCAACAACAAAGTAGATGACATCTAACTTGTTTTTGCATGGCATGTTGTGATGTGATATGATCAAGATGTGATGATATATAAATTGTTGTATGAGATGATCATGTTTTGTAACAGTTATCGACAACTGGCAGGAGCCATATGGTTGTCGCTTTATTGTGTGAAATGCAATCACCATGTAATTGCTTTACTTTATCACTAAGCAGTAGCGATAGTCGGAGAAGCAATAGTTGGCAAGACGACAACGATGCTATGGTGGAGATCAAGGTGTCAAGCTGGTGATGATGGTGATCATGACGGTGCTTTGGAGATGGAGATCAAAGGCACAAGATGATGATGGCCATATCATATCACTTATTTTGTTTGCATATGATGTTTATCTTTTACGCATCTTATTTTGCTTAGTACGGTGGTAGCATTATAAGATGACCTCTCACTAAATTTTTGAAGGAAATATGCCCTAGAGGCAATAATAAAGTTGTTATTTATATTTCCTTATATCATGATAAATGTTTATAATTCATGCTAGAATTGTATTAAACGGAAACTTAGTACATGTGTGAATACATAGACAAACAGAGTGTCCCTAGTTTGCCTCTACTTGACTAGCTCATTAATCAAAGATGGTTAAGTTTCCTAGCCATAGACATGTGTTGTCATTTGATGAACGTGATCACATCATTAGAGAATGATGTGATGGACAAGACCCATCCGTTAGCTTAGCACTATGACGTTTAGTTTATTGCTATTGCTTTCTTCATGACTTATACATGTTCCGATGACTATGAGATTATGCAAATCCCAAATACCGGAGGAACACCTTGTGTGCTATCAAACGTCACAATGTAACTGGGTGATTATAAACATACTCTACAGGTGTCTGCGATGGTGTTTGTTGAGTTGGCATAGATCGAGATTAGGATTTGTCACTCCGTGTTTCGGAGAGGTATCTCTGGGCCCTCTCGGTAATGCTCATCACTATAAGCCTTGTAAGCAAAGTGACTAATGAGTTAGTTGTAGTATGATGCATTATGGAACGAGTAAAGAGACTTGCCGATAACGAGATTGAACTAGGTATGATGATACCGACGATCGAATCTCGGGCAAGTAACATACCGATGACAAAGGGAACAACATATGTTGTTATGCGGTTTGAGTGATAAAGATCTTAGTAGAATATGTAGGAACCAATACGAGCATCCAGGTTCTGCTATTGGTTATTTGACCGGAGATATGTCTCGATCATGTCTACATAGTTCTCGAACCCGTAGGGTCCGCATGCTTAACTTTCGATGACGATTTATATTATGAGTTATGTGATTTGATGTACCGAAGGTTGTTGAGAGTCCCGGATGAGATCACAGACATGACGAGGAGTCTCAAAATGGTCGATACATAAAGATTCATATATTGGAAGGTTACATCCGGACACCGAAATGGTTCGGGTCGTTTCAGATGAGTTTCGGAGTACCGGGGGTTATCGGAACCCCCTCCGGGAAGTTATTGGGGCCTAATGATGGAAGAGATGAGGCAGGCCAAGGAGTGGCGCGCCCCCCCATAGCCCAAACCGAATTGGACTAGGGCTAGGGGGCTCGGCCCCTTTCCTTCTCTTCTCCTATTCCTTCCCCCCTTCTCCTTGTGGAAGTAGGAAAGGGGGGGGGGGTGAATCCTACTTGGAGTAGGACTCCCCCTGGGCGCGCCACCCTTGGCCGTCCTCCTCCTCCCCCCTTTATATACGTGGGAGGGGGGCACCCCATAGACACATAAGTTGATCTTTTAGCCGTGTGCGGTGCCCCCCTCCACAGGTACACACCTCGGTCATATCGTTGTAGTGTTTAGGCGAAGCCCTGCGTCGGTAACTTCATCATCACCGTCACCACGCCGTCGTGCTGAGGAACTCTCCCTCGGCCTCAAATGGATCAAGAGTTCGAGGGACGTCATCGAGCTGAACGTGTGCAAATCGTAGTGGTGCCGTATGTTCGGTACTTGGATCGGTTGGATCGCAAAGATGTTCGACTACATCAACCGCATTACTAAACGCTTCCGCTTTCGGTCTACGAGGGTACATAGACTCACTCTCCCCCTCTCGTTGCTATGCATCTCCTAGATAGATCTTGCGTTATCGTAGGTAAATTTTTTGAAATACTGCGTTCCCCAACAGTGGCATCCAAATCAGGTCTATGCGTAGATGTTATATGCACGAGTAGAACACAAAGAGTTGTGGGTGATAGTAGTCATACTGCTTACCAGCATGTCATACTTCGATTGGGCGGTATTGTTGGATGAAGCGGCCCAGACCGACATTACATCACCGCGTTCATGAGATTGGTTCTACCGCCGTGCTTCGCACACAGGTGGCTAGTGGGTGTCTGTTTCTCAAGCTTTAGTTGAATCGAGTTTGACTACACCCGGTCCTTATTGAAGGTTAAAACAGCACACTTGACGAAAAATCGTTGTGGTTTTGATGCATATGTAAGAACAATTCTTGCTAGAAGCCCGTAGCAGCCACGTAAAACTTGCAACAACAAAGTAGAGGACATCTAACTTATTTTTGCAGGGCATGTTGTGATGTGATATGGTTAAGACGTGATTATATAAATTGTTGTATGAGATGATCATGTTTTGTAACAGTTATCGGCAACTGACAGGAGCCATATGGTTGTCGCTTTATTGTATGAAATACAATTGCCATGTAATTGCTTTACTTTATCATTAAGCGGTAGCGATAGTCATAGAAGCAATAGTTGGAGAGACGACAACGATGCTTCGATGGAGATCAAGGTGTCAAGCCGGTGACGATGGTGATCATGACAGTGCTTTGGATATGGAGATCAATGGCACAAGATGATGATGGCCATATCATATCACTTATTTGATTGCATGTGATGTTTATCTTTTTATGCATCTTTTTTGTTTAGTACGACGGTAACATTATAAGATGATCTATCACTAAATTTCAAGGTATAAGTGTTCTCCCTGAGTATGCACCGTTGCTACAGTTCGTCGTGCCGAGACACCACGTGATGATCGGGTATGATAAGCTCTACATTCACATACAACGGGTGCAAGCCAGTTTTGCACAAGCAGAATCCTTAGGTTAAACTTGACGAGCCTAGCATATGTAGATATGGCCTCGGAACACTGAGACCGAAAGGTCGAGCGTGAATCATATAGTAGATAATAAACATAGTGATGTTCACCATTGAAAACTTCTCCATCTCATGTGATGACCAGACATGGTTTAGTTGATATGGATCACATGATCATTTAGATGACTAGAGGGATGTCTATCTAAGTGGGAGTTCTTATGTAATATGATTAGTTGAACTTTAATTTATCATGAACTTAGTACCTGATAGTATTTTGCATGTCTATGTTGTTGTAGATAGATCGCTCGTGCTACTGTTCCTTTGAATTTTAATGCGTTCCAAGAGAAAGCTAAGTTGAAAGATGATGGTAGCAACTACACGGACTAGGTCCGCAACTTGAGGATTATCCTCATTGCTGCACAGAAGAATTACGTCCTGGAAGCACTGCTAGGTGCAAAGCCCGCTGCAGGAGCAACTCCAGATGTTATGAATGTCTGGCAGAGCAAAGCTGATGACTACTCGATAGTTCAGTGTGCATGCTTTACGACTTAGAATCTGGACTTCAACGACGTTTTGAACGTCATGGAGCATATGAGATGTTCCAGGAGTTGAAGTTAATATTTCAAGAAAATGCCCGAATTGAGATATATGAAGTCTCCAATAAGTTCTACTACTGCAAAATGGAGGAGAATAGTTCTGTCAATGAACATTTACTTAGAATGTTTGGGTACCACAACCACTTGACTCAACAAGGAGTTAATCTTCCCGATGATAGTTGATACGTCTCCAACGTATCTATAATTTTTGATTGTTCCATGCTATTATATTATCAACCTTGGATTTTTTATATGCATTTATCTGCTATTTTATATTATTTTTGGGACGAACCTATTAACCTAGAGCCCAGTGCCAGTTTCTGTTTTTTCCTTGTTTTAGAGTATCGCAGAAAAGGAAAATCAAACGGAGTCCAATTGACTTGAAACTTCACAGAACTTATTTTTGGACCAGAAGAAGCCCACGGAGTATCGGAGATGGACCAGGAGAGTCCCGGGCTGCCCACGAGGGTGGGGGGCGCGTCCCCCTGCCTCGTGGACAGCCCGGAGATCCACCGACGTATTCTTCCTCCCATATATACCAACATACCCTAAAACCATCGGGGAGCACAATAGATCGGGAGTTCCACCGCCAGAAGCCTCCGTAGCCACGGAAAACCAATCTAGACCTGTTCCGGCACCCTGCTGGAGGGGGAATCCCTCTCCAGTGGCCATCTTCATCATCCCAGTGCTCTCTATGACGAGGAGGGAGTAGTTCTCCCTCGGGGCTGAGGGTATGTACCAGTAGCTATGTGTTTGATCTCTCTTTCTCTTTCTCTCTCTCTCGTGTTCTTGAGGTGGTACAATCTTGATGTATCGCAAGCTTTGCTATTATAGTTGGATCTTATGATGTTTCTCCCCCTCTACTCTCTTGTAATGGATTGAGTTTTCCCTTTGAAGTTATCTTATCGGATTGAGTCTTTAAGGATTTGAGAACACTTGATGTATGTCTTGCACGTGCTTATCTGTGGTGACAATGGGATATCATGTGATCCACTTGATCTATGTTTTGGTGATCAACTTGCGAGTTCCGTGACCTTGTGAACTTATGCATATGGGTTGGCACACGTTTTCGTCTTGACTCTCCGGTAGAATCTTTGGGGCACTCTTTGAAGTTCTTTGTGTTGATTTGAATAGATGAATCTGAGATTGTGTGATGCATATCGTATAATTATGCCCACGGATACTTGAGGTGACATTGGAGTATCTAGGTGACATTAGGGTTTTGGTTGATTTGTGTCTTAAGGTGTTATTCTAGTACGAACTCTATGATAGATTGAACGGAAAGAATAGCTTCGTGTTATTTTATTACGAACTCTTGAATAGATCGATCAGAAAGGATAACTTTGAGGTGGTTTCATACCCTACCATAATCTCTTCGTTTGTTCTCCGCTATTAGTGACTTTGGAGTGACTCTTTGTTGCATGTTGAGGGATAGTTATATGATCCAAGTATGTTATTATTGTTGAGAAAACTTGCACTAGTGATAGTATGAACCCTAGGCCTTGTTTCAATGCATTGCAATACCGTTTGCGCTCACTTTAATCATTAGTTACCATGCTGTTTTTATATTTTCAGATTACAAAAACCTTTATCTACCATCCATATACCACTTGTATCACCATCTCTTCGCTGAACTAGTGCACCTATACAATTTACCATTGTATTGGGTGTGTTGGGGACACAAGAGACTCTTTGTTATTTGATTGCAGGGTTGTTTGAGAGACACCATCTTCATCCTACGCCTCTCACGGATTGATAAATCTTAGGTCATCCACTTGAGGGAAATTTTCTACTGTCCTACAAACCTCTGCACTTGGAGGCCCAACAACGTCTACAAGAAGAAGGTTGTGTAGTAGACATCAAGCTCTTTTCTAGCGCTGTTGCCGGGGAGGTTAGCGCTTGAAGGTATATCTTTAGATCCTGCAATCGAATCTTTTTGTTTCTTGTTTTATCACTAGTTTAGTTTATAAAAGAAAACTACCAAAAAAATGGAATTAAGGGTACCTCATATGCTTCATCTTTTTAATATCTATCATGAAAATAAGAATTCCGATAATTGTGCTCAAGTGCTAGAAGAAGAATGCATTAGAATGTTTGGCACTAAATATTTGAATGATGAGCATGATTGCAATGTTGTTAGTATGAATTCCTTGAATATCCATGATGCTAATGATATGCAAAGCCACAAGCTTGGGGAAGCTATGTTTGATGAAGATGATATTTTTTGTCCCCCAAGTTTTGATGAGAAAATTTATTATGATGAAATCATGCCTCCTATTTATGATGATTATATTGATGAAAGTGGATTTGGAGAGGTCATGACTTTATTTAGTGATGAATCCACTATTTTGGAAGAGGTTCCTATTGATTATGAGAACAAAGTTGCTATCTATGATGATTATTGTGATGACTTGTATGCTATCAAGAATGATGATATCCATGAAACTTGTCATCAGATTTTAGTTTTCAATTGGATTATGCCTCACGTGATAATTATTTCGTTGAGTTTGCTCCCACCATTATTCATGAGAAGAATTTTGCTTGTGTGGAGAGTAATAAAATTTCTGTGCTTGTAGATCATGAAAAGAATGCTTTAGGTGCTGGTTATATTGTTTAATTCATTCATGATGCTACTGAAAATTATTATGAGGGAGGAACATATGCTTGTAGGAATTGCAATAATATCAAGTTTCCTCTCTATGTGCTTAAAACTTTGAAGTTATGCTTGTTTTACCTTCCTATGCAAGTTGATTCTTGTTCCCACAAGTTGTTTGCTCACAAAATCCCTATGCATAGGAAGTGTGTTAGGCTTAAATGTGCTAGTTATATTCTTCATGATGCTCTCTTTATGTTTCAATTCTTATCTTTTATGTGAGCATCATTGAATTCATCATGCCTAGCCAGGGGCGTTAAACGATAGCGCTTGTTGGGAGGCAACCCAATTTTATTTTTGTTCCTTGATTTTTGCTCCTTTTTAGTAATAAATAATTTATCTAGCCTCTGTTATGATTGATTTTTTATGTTTAATTAGTTTTTTTTCCAAGTAGAACCTTTGGGAAGACTTGGGGAAAGTCTTTGCGATCTTGCTGTAAAAAACAGAAACTTTAGTGCTCGCGAGAATTGCTACCATTTTATTGGAGAGTGCTATTTAGTTAATTCTTTTTGAAGATGATTAATAGATAAATTACTCACGTCCAGAAATTTATTTTAGAATTTTTGGGGCTCCAGAAGTATTCAAAACCTACAGATTACTACAGACTGTTCTGTTTTTGACAGATTCTGTTTTTCGTGTGTTGTTTGCTTATTTTGATGAATCAATGGCTAGTAATAGAGTTTATGAACCATAGAAAAGTTGGAATACAGTAGGTTTAACACCAATATAAATAAAGAATGAGTTCATTACATTATCTTGAAGTGGCGGTTTGTTTTATTTTACTGACGGAGCTCACGAAGATTTTCTGTTAAGTTTTGTGTTGTGAAGTTTTCAAGTTTTGGGTGAAGATTCGATGGACTATGGAATAAGGAGTGGCAAGAGCCTAAGATTGGGGATGCCCAAGGCACCCCAAGGTAATATTGAAGGACAACCAAAATCCTAAGCTTGGGGATGCCCCGGAAGGCATCCCCTCTTTCATCTTCGTTCATCGGTAACTTTACTTGGAGCTATATTTTTATTCACCACATGATATTTGTTTTGCTTGGGGCATCATTTTATTTTCTTTTGTTTTGCTTGCTGTTTGAATAAAATACCAAGATCTGAAATTATTAAATGTTAGAGAGTCTTCGCATAGTTGCATAATTATTCGACTACTCATTGATCTTCACTTATATCTTTTGGAGTAGTTTGTCATTTGCTCTAGTGCTTCACTTATATCCTTTTAGAGCACGGTGGTGGTTTTATTTTGAATAAATAATTGATCTCTCATGCTTCACTTATATTATTTTGAGAGTCTTTTAGAACAGCATGGTAGTTTGCTTTGGTTATGAATTTAGTCCTAATATGATGGGCATCCAAGAGGGATATAATAAAAACTATCATATAAAGTGCATTGAATACTATGAGAAGTTTGATACTTGATAATTGTTTTGAGATATGGAGATGGTGATATTAGAGTCATGCTAGTTGAGTAGTTGTGAATTTGAGAAATACTTGTGTTGAATTTTGTGATTCCCGTAGCATGCACGTATGGTGAACCGTTATGTGACGAAGTCGGAGCATGGTTTATTTATTGATTGTCTTCCTTATGAGTGGCGGTCAGGGACGAGCGATGGTATTTTCCTACCAATCTATCCCCCTAGGAGCATGCGCATAGTACTTTGTTTTGATAACTATTCGATTTTTGCAATAAGTATGTGAGTTCTTTATGCCTAATGTTGAGTCCATGAATTATACGCACTCTCACCCTTCCACCATTGCTAGCCTCTCTAATACCGCGCACCTTTCACCGGTATCATACACCCACCATATACCTTCCTCAAAACAGCCACCATACCTACCTATCATGGCATTTCCATAGCCATTCCGATGGTGTTTGTTGAGTTGGCATATATCGAGATTAGGATTTGTCACTCCGTGTTTCGGAGAGGTATCTCTGGGCCCTCTCGGTAATGCTCATCATTATAAGCCTTGCAAGCAAAGTGACTAATGAGTTAGTTGCAGGATGATGCGTTATGGAACGAGTAAAGAGACTTGCCGGTAACGAGATTGAACTAGGTATGATGATACTGATGATCGAATCTCGGGCAAGTAACATACCGATGAGAAAGGGAACAACATATGTTGTTATGCGGTTTGACCAATAAAGATCTTCGTAGAATATGTAGGAACCTATATGAGCATCCAGGTTCCGCTATTGGTTATTGACCGGAGATATGTCTCGGTCATGTCTGCATAGTTCTTGAACCCATAGGGTCCGCACGCTTAACGTTCGATGACGATTTATATTATGAGTTATGTGATTTGATGTACCGAAGGTTGTTCGGAGTCCCGGATGAGATCACGGACGTGACGAGGAGTCTTGAAATGGTCGAGATATAATGATTCATATATTGGAAGGTTACATTCGGACACCGGAATGGTTTGGGTCGTTTCGGATGAGTTTCGGAGTACCGGGGTTTACCGGAACCCCCTCTGGGAAGTTATTGGGCCTCATGGGCCTAGTGGTGGAAGAAAGGAGGTAGGCCAAGGAGTGGCGCATGCCCCCCTAGCCCAAACCGAATTGGACTAGGGCTAGGGGGGCTGCCCCCCTTTCCTTCTCTTCTCCTATTCCTCCCCTCTTCTCCTTGTGGAAGTAGGAAAGGGGGGGGGGGCGAATCCTACTTGGAGTAGGACTCCCCCCCTTGGGCGCGCCACCCTTGGCCGGCCTGCTCCTCCCTTCCCCTTTTATATACGTGGGTGGGGAACCCCATAGACACACAAGTTGATCTTTTAGCCGTGTGCGGTACCCCCCTCCATAGTTACACACCTCGGTCATATCGTTGTAGTGCTTAGGCGAAGCCCTGCGTCGGTAACTTCATCATCACCGTCACCACACCGTCGTGTTGACGAAACACTCCCTCGGCCTCAACTGGATCAAGAGTTCGAGGGACGTCATCGAGCTGAACGTGTGCAGATTGCGTAGGTGCCGTACATTCAGTACTTGGATCGGTTGGATCGCGAAGACGTTCGACTACATCAACCGCATTACTAAACGCTTCCGCTTTTGGTCTACGAGGGTATGTAGACTCATTCTCCCCCTCTCGTTGCTATGCATCTCCTAGATAGATCTTGCGTGATCGTAGGTAAATTTTTTTGAAATACCACGTTCCCCAACAATTTCAAGGTACAATTGTTCTCCCTGAGTATGCACCATTGCTACAGTTTGTCGTGCCGAGACACCACGCGATGATCGGGTGTGATAAGCTTTACATTAAAATACAACGGGTGCAAGCCAGTTTTGCACAGGCCGAAAGGTCGAGCATTAATCATATTGGAGATATGATCAACATAGTGATGTTCACCATTTAAAACTTCTCCATCTCACGTGATGATCGGACATGGTTTAGTTGATATGGATGACGTGATCATTTAAATGACTAGAGGTATGTCTATATAAGTGGGAGTTCTTAAGTAATATGATTAATTGAACTTTAATTTATCATGAACTTAGTACCTGATAGTATTTTGCATGTCTATGTTGTTGTAGATAAATGGCCCGTGCTACCGTTCCTTTGAATTTTAATCCGTTCCTAGAGAAAGCTAAGTTGAAAGATGATGGTAGCAGCTACACGGACTGGGTCGGTAACTTGAGGATTATCCTCATTGTTGCACAGAAGAATTACGTCCTGGAAGCACCGCTAGGTGCAAAGCCCGCGGCAGGAGCAACTCCAGATGTTATGATCGTCTGGCACAACAAAGCTGATGACTACTCGATAGTTGAGTGTGCCATGCTTTACGGCTTAGAATGGGACTTCAACGATGTTTTGAACGTCATGGAGCATATGAGATGTTCTAGGAGTTGAAGTTAATATTTCAAGCAAATGCCCATTGAGAGATATGAAGTCTCCAATAAGTTCTACAGCTACAAAATGCAGGAGAATAGTTCTGTCAGTGAACATATACTCAGGATGTCTGGGTACCACAACCACTTGACTCAACTTGGAGTTAATCTTCTTGATGATAGTGTCATTGATAGAGTACAAAAGCTACAAAAGCTTCATGATGAACTATAATATGCAAGGGATGGATAAGACAATTCCTGAGCTCTTCGCAATGCTAAAGGCTGTGGAGGTAGAAATAAAAAAGGAGCATCAAGTGTTGATGGCCAACAAGACCACTAGTTTTAAGAAGAAGGGCACAGGGAAGAAGGGAAACTTCAAGAAGAACGGCAAACAAGTTCCTTCTTAAGTGAAGAAGCCTAAGTCTGGACCTAAGCCTGAGACTGAGTGCTTCTACTGCAAAGGGACTGGTTACTGGAAGCGGAACTGCCCCAAGTATTTGGCAGATAAGAAGGATGGAAAAGTGAAAGGTATATTTGCTATACATGTTATTGATGTGTACCTTACTAATGCTCGTAGTAGCGCCTGGTTATTTGATACTGGTTCTGTTGTTCATAGTTGCTACTCGAAATAGGGGCTATGGATTAAACGAAGATTGGCTAAGGACGACGTGACGATGCGCGTGGGAAATGGTTCGAAAGTCGATGTGATCGCCGTCGACACGCTACCTCTACATCTACCTTCGGGATTAGTTTTAGACCTGAATAATTGTTATTTGATGCCAGCGTTAAGCATGAACATTATATCTGGATCTTGTTTGATGCGAGACGGTTATTCATTTAAATCAGAGAATAATGGCTGTTCTATTTATATGAGTAATATGTTTTATAGTCATGCATCCTTGATGAGTGGTCTATTTTTATTGAATCTCGATAGTAGTGATACACATATTCATAGTATTGAAGCCAAAAGATACAAGTTTAATAATGATAGTGCAACTTATTTGTGGCGCTGCCGTTTAGGTCATATTGGTGTAAAGCGCATGAAGAAACTCCATGTTGATGGGCTTTTGGAATCACTTGATTATGAATAACTTGATGCTTGTGAACCATGCCTCATGGGCAAGATGACTAAGACTCCGTTCTCCGGAACAATGAAGCGAGGAACAGACTTATTGGAAATAATACATACTGATTTATGCGGTCCGATGAGTGTTGATGCTCGCGGCGGGTATCATTATTTTCTGACCTTCACACATGATTTGAGCAGATATGGGTATATCTACTTAATGAAACATAAGTCAGAAACATTTGAAAAGTTCAAAGAATTTCAGAGTGAAGTGGAAAATCATCGTAACAAGAAAATTAAGTTTCTACGATCTGATCGTGGAGGTGAATATTTGAGTTATGAGTTTGGTCTTCATTTGAAACAATGTGGAACAGTTTCGCAACTAACGCCACCTGGAACACCACAGTGTACGTAATGGTGTGTCCAAACGTCGTAACCGCACTTTATTAGATATGGTGCGATCTATGATGTCTCTTACTGATTTACCGCTATCGTTTTGGGGTTACGCTTTACAGACGGATGCATTCATGTTAAATAGGGCACCATCGAAATCCGTTGAGACGACACCATATGAACTATGGTTTGGCAAGAAACCCAAGTTCTCATTTCTTAAAGTTTGGGGCTGCGATGCTTATGTGAAAAAGCTTCAACCTGATAAGCTCGAACCCAAATCGGAGATATGTGTCTTCATAGGATACCAAAGGAGACTGTTGGGTACACCTTCTATCACAGATCCGAAGGCAAGATATTCGTTGCTAAGAATGGATCCTTTCTAGAGAAGGAGTTTCTCTCTAAAGGAGTGAGTGGGAGGAAAGTAGAACTTGATGAGGTAGCTGTACCTTCTCCCTCATTGGAAAGTAATTCATCACAGAAATCAGTTCCGGTGATTCCTACACCAATTAGTGAGGAAGCCAATGATGATGATCATGAAACTTCTAATCAAGTTACTACCGAACCTCGTAGGCCAACCAGAGTAAGATCCGCACCAGAGTGGTACGGTAATCCTGTTCTGGAGGTCATGTTACTTGACCATGACGAAACTACGAACTATGCGGAAGCGATGATGAGCCCAGATTCCGCGAAATGGCTTGAGGCCATGAAATCTGAGATGGGATCCATGTATAAGAACAAAGTATGGACTTTGGTTGACTTGCCCGATGATCGACAAGCAATAGAGAATAAATGGATCTTCAAGAAGAAGACTGACGATGACGGAAATGTAACTATCTACAAAGCTCGATTTGTTGCGAAAGGTTTTCGACAAGTTCAAGGAGTTGACTACAATGAGACCTTCTCACCCGTAGCGATGCTTAAGTCTTTCCAAATCATGTTAGCAATTGCCGCATTTTATGATTATGAAATTTGGCACATGGATGTCAAAACGGCATTCCTTAATGGATATCTTAAAGAAGAGTTCTATATGATGCAACCAGAAGGTTTTGTCATCCAAAGGTGCTAACAAAGTGTGCAAGCTCCAGCGACCCATTTATGGACTAGTGCAAGCCTCTCGGCGTAGGAATATACGCTTTGATAGTGTGATCAAAGCATATGATTTTATAAATACTTTTGGAGAAGCCTGTATTTACAAGAAAGTGAGTGGGAGATCTTTAGCATTTTTGGTATTATATGTAGATGACATATTGTTGATCAGAAATGATACTAAATTTCTGAATGGCATAAAAGTATACTTGAATAAGAATTTTTCAACGAAAGACCTTGGTGAAGCTGCTTATATATTGGGCATCAAGATCTATAGAGATAGATCAATACGCTTAATTGGACTTTCACAATGGACATACCTTGATAAAGTTTTGAAGAAGTTCAAAATGGATCAATCAAAGAAAGGGTTCTTGCATGTGTTACAAGGTGTGAAGTTGGATCGCACTCAATGCCCAACCACTTCAGAAGATAGAGAGAAAATGAAAGTCATTCCCTATGCCTGAGCCATAGGTTCTATCATGTATGCAATGCTGTGTACCAGACCTGATGTGTGCCTTGCTATTAGTTTAGCAGGGAGGTACCAAAGTAATCTAGGAGTAGATCACTAGACAACGGTCAAGAACATCCGGAAATACCTAAAAAGGACTAAGGATATGTTTCTCGTTTATGGAGGTGATAAAGAGCTCATGCTAAATGGTTACATCGATGCAAGCTTTCACACTGATCCGGATGACTCTAAGTCGCAAACCGGAGACATATTTATATTAAATGGTGGAGCTGTCAGTTGGTGCAGTTCCAAGCAGAGCGTCGTGGTGGGATCTACGTGTGAAGCGGAGTACATAGCTGCTTCGGAAGCAGCAAATGAAGGAGTCTGGATGAAGGAGTTCATATCTGATCTAGGTGTAATACCTAGTGCATCGGGTCCAATGAAAATCTTTTGTGACAATAATCATGCAATTGCCTTGGCAAAGGAATCCAGATTTCACAAGAGAACCAAGCACATCAAGAGACGCTTCAATTCCAGCCGCGATCAAGTCAAGGAGGGAGACATAGAGATTTGCAAGATACATACGGATCTGAATGTTGCAGACCAGTTGACTAAGCCTCTCTCACGAGCAAAACATGATCAGCACCAAGACTCCATGGGTGTAAGAATCATTACTATGTAATCCAGATTATTGACTCTAGTGCAAGTGGGAGACTGAAGGGAATATGCCCTAGAGGCAATAATTAAGTTATTATTTATATTTCCTTATATCATGATAAATGTTTATTATTCATGCTAGAATTGTATTAACCGGAAACTTAGTACATGTGTGGATACATAGACAAACAGAGTGTCCCTAGTATGCCTCTACTTGACTAGCTCGTGAATCAAATATGGTTATGTTTCCTGACCATGGACATGTGTTCTCATTTGATGAACGGGATCACATCATTAGAGAATGATGTGATGGACAAGACCCATCCATTAGCTTAGCAAAATGATCGTTTAGTTTCCTGCTATTGCTTTCTTCATGACTTATACATGTTCCTCAGACTATGAGATTATGCAACTCCTGAATACCGGAGGAACACCTTGTGTGCTATCAAATGTCACAACGTAACTGGGTGATTATAAAGATGCTCTACAGTTGTCTCCGATGGTGTTTGTTGAGTTGGCATAGATCGAGATTAGGATTTGTCACTCCGTGTATCGGAGAGGTATCTCTGGGCCCACTCGGTAATGCACATCACTATGAGCCTTGCAAGCAATGTGACTAATGAGTTAGTAACAGGATGATGCATTACGGAACGAGTAAAGAGACTTGCCGGTGACGAGACTGAACTAGGTATGATGATACTGACAATCGAATCTCGGGCAAGTAACATACTCATGACAAAGGGAACAATGTATGTCGTTATGCGGTCTGACCGATAAAGATCTTCGTAGAATATGTACGAGCCAATATGAGCATCCAGGTTCCACTATTGGTTATTAACCGGAGATATGTCTCGGTCATGTCTGCGTAGTTCTCGAACCCGTAGGGTCCGCACGCTTAACGTTTGATGACAGTTTCTATTATGAGTTTCGTGTTTTGATGAACCAAAGTTTGTTCGGAGTCCCAGATGAGATCACGGACATGACGAGGAGTATAGAAATGGTCGAGACATAAAGATTCATATATTGTAAGGCTACATTCGGACACCGGAATGGTTCAGGTTGTTTCGGATAAGTTTTGTAGTACCGGGGGTTACCGGAACCCCCCGGGAGGTTAATGGGCCACCGTGGGCCTTAGTGGAGAAGAGAGAGCGCCGGTAGGAGGTGGCGCGCGCTCCCTTTGCCTAGTCCGAATTCGACAAGCGGAGGGGGCGGCGCCCCCTCCTTCCTTCTCTTCTCTTCCTCCTTCCCTACTTCTCCTACTTGGACTAGGAAAGGGGAGGACCGAATCCTACTTGAACTGGGAGTCCAAGTAGGACTCCCCCCATGGAGCGCCCCCAAGGGCCGGCTGAGGGAGTCCTAGACTAAGGGGTCCTCGGGCGTCCGGCCTGTTATCCATGGGCCGGACTGATGGGCTGTGAAGACATGAAGACTGTACCTGTGTCCGGATTGGACTCTCCTTGGCGTGGGAGGCAAGCTTGGCGACCGACTATGAAGATTCCTTCTTATGTAACCGACTCTATGTAACCCTAGATTCCCCTCCCAGTGTCTATACAAACCGGAGGGGTTAGTCCGGAAAGGATATTCATTACCATAGTCATACAGGCTAGGCTTCTAGGGTTTAGCCATTACGATCTCGTGGTAGATCAACTCTTGTAACATTCATATTCATCAAGATCAATCAAGAAGGACGTAGGGTATTGCCTCCATAGAGAGGGCCCAAACCTGGGTAAACATCGTGTCCCCCGTCTCATGTTACCATCGATCCTAGACGCACAGTTCGGGACCCCCTACCTGAGATTCGCCGGTTTTGACACCGACATTGGTGCTTTCATTGAGAGTTCCGCTGTGCCGTTGATGAAAGGTTCGATGGCCCCTTTAATCGTCTATAGTGACGCTGTCCAAGGAGAAACTTTCCTCCCCGAATAGATCCTCGTGTTTGGCGGCTTCGTACTGCGGGCCAACTTGCTTGGCCATCTGGAGCAGATCGATAGCTACGCCCCTGGCCACCAGGTCAGATTTGGAAGCTTGAAACTACGTCACGGATATCCATGGAGACTTGATCTTCAATGGATTTGAGACCGTAGCGATTGCTCCCCCTCGCCCGGATGAACACGACTTAAATCTGTCATCGGATCACATCCAGGAGATGGTCCCTATTGCTGCAACGGCCTTAGAGCCGGAGCAGATCATGCCATCCGAGGCCACAGAGTCCGCGGCGTTGGAGCTGCACACGGGCTCGGCACCCCGCAATATTTGCGTCAATAGAACTCCAGACTCATCTCCAGCTATAAGTTTCGGACCGGGCACGCCTGCGGACACCGAGCTAGATCGGTTATTGATTTTTGAATTTAGCACCATAGACATCTTCCAGCACTCACCTTTGGGTGGTGCGCTGAACTCTTTAAAGAACTTGTCCTTGGAGAAGGACTCACCGCCGAACTATGTTCGATTCGAGCCAGAGGCTGATGATGGGAAATTTCGCTTCCCACCCGCCACCCACTTCATAGCCACTATCGAGGATTTAACCGACATGCCCGCTTCTGGCCCCGAAGACATTGACGGTATAGACGACGATGCCGATAAGGAGCAAGGCTAAGACCCGCCAGTCATCGGGCGTGGGATGGCCACCCCTTCATATGACGTGTACATGATCGATACACTTAAAAAGCCTCACGGCAAGGACAAGGGAGATCCAGTTAAAACTCCTGAGACACAGTTTAAGTTTTGGTGCCCCAAACGCCGCCCCAAGTCACGTTGCAGCAACGATGGCACTGGAGAAAATAGTACTCCAGACGGTGCCAAAAGCAATGAAGACCCTGTGGGAGCAATATTCGAGCAGGATGAACGGGAAAATGGGCAAGCCGGCCCCGCCCAGCGATGGTTCGGAGGACGACAACTACCTTCCGCTCTCCGAAGATGAGGTAAGCCTCGGCGACGAAGACTTCATCATACCCAAAGAGCCCCTCGAGCAGGAGCGCTTCAAGCGCAGGCTGATAGCTACGGCAAGGAGCCTGAAAAAGAAGCAGCAGCAGCTTCAAGCTGACCAAGACCTACTCAAGGACAGATGGACCGAAGTCCTGGTCGCAGAAGAATATGGCCTTAGAGGCCTAGCCAAAAGCTACCCAAATCATAGATTGCTATACCAGTCCGATGACGGGGCGTTGGAGCCCATACCATTGTCACACAATGCGACAGGTCGTCGACAACTCTGTCCGGATAAAGAGGCAACTCAAGCCGAACACCAGACCGCCCACCTCACCGTAAAGGCAAGAACAACGCAGGTCACGATTACCCAGACAACCTGCAGAGGGACTTGGACAATAGAGCAGGACACGCAAGACCGATCTACAGATCGCGAAAGCATGCTTCGACACGCGACGATGGCTACCTATTCGGACGTGTCAAATCTTGCCACGACCGAGCTGAAAACCGCAAAAGGACTCCTTCAGAGTTACGTCGTAGTGTGGCCCAACATAGAGGCGCTGCACACCCGCTTTGCTTCACTGATGAAGTAATGGATCATGAATTCCCCGAAGGATTCAAACCCGTCAATATTGAATCATACGACGGGACAACCGATCCCGCGGTATGGATAGAATATTTCATTCTCCACATCCATATGGCCCGTGGGGACGACCTCCACGCCATTAAATACCTCCCACTAAAACTAAAAGGGCCAGCTCGGTACTAGTTAAACAGCCTACCTGAAAATTCCATATGCAGCTAGGAGGACTTGGAAGAGTCCTTCCTCGATAACTTCTGAGGAACACATGTCCGGCCACCGGATGCCGATGACCTAGGTCACATTGTCCAACAGCCCGGAGAATCAGCCAGGGAGCTTTGGACTCGGTTCTTAGTCAAAAAGAACCAAATCGTCGACTGTCCGGACGCGGAAGCCCTTGCGGCTTTCAGACACAGCGTCCGGGACCAATGGTTTGCACGCCACCTCGGCCAAGAAGGACCTAAATCCATGACAGCCCTCACTGCTCTGATGACCCTCTTTTGCACGGGAGAAGACAGCTGGCTCGCTCATAGAAGCAATAGTGCCAACAACCAGGGCACCTCCGAAATCCGAGACGGCAACGGCAAGCCACGAGGAAGCAAAAACAATAGTCGCAATGACAACGAAAGATGAGGCGACACAGCGGTCAACGCCAGATTCATCAACCCCAAGCTCGGTCAACGGAAGAAGCCATTCAAGGCGAATCGAGACGAACCATCCAACCTCGACAGGATATTGGACCAACCCTGCTAGATTCATGGCCACCCCGATAAACCAGCTAATCATACCAATAGAAACTGCTGGGTCTTTAAACAGGTCGGCAAGCTCAATGCCTAACACAGGGGGAGGAGGCCGCCAAGCGACGGGGATGACGGAAAGGTTCACCAACGAAACACCGAGGGTCAGAAGGAGTCTCCACCTAAGGATCACCTAGAACAGAAATAGCAACCCGGCTTCCGCCGCCCACTCCGTACACCTACAAAGTTTGTACTGTGCATACATCATTACGCACTCAAGATACCATGGGCATTGTTGGAAGCACAATACGGACAAGCCTGCAAGCACTCCAGTAACTTTTCTTATTATTATTTATTTTCTTTTTATTTCTTCCTTCGCTATCCTTTAAAAACAGGTGACGAACAGGATGAACATCGGAAACTGGCTCTATCAGAGTCCGGACCCATACTCTCACCTAAGGGGCTATTTTCATCAAGGATTCCCCCCACTGAGGACTGGCGGCATAGACGTGCGACAGGAGGTCCAAAATAACTTTTTGTAGACCACACTCTCTATTTCTCGAGCCTGTACTATGCATGTTCCTCCGCCTCCAACCCCGAGCATGTCAAATAGCAGGGAGGATGGATTATATATATATATATATATATATATATATATATCACAAGTAATCATTGGCATATCACTCAATTCCCATTAAACAATATCCGAACTAATTGATAACCCACAAGTATAGGGGATCGCAATAGTTTTCGAGGGTAGAGTATTCAACCCAAATTTATTGATTCGACACAAGGGGAGCCAAAGAATATTCTCAAGTATTAGCAGCTGAGTTGTCAATTCAACCACACCTGGAAAACTTAATATCTGCAGCAAAGTGTTTAGTAGCAAAGTAATATGATAGTGGTGATAACGGTAGCAAAAGGTAACGGTAGTAAAAGTAATGTTTTTGGTATTTTGTAGTGATGATAGCAATAGCAACGGAAAAGTAAATAAGTGAAGAATAATATATGGAAAGCTCGTAGGCAATGGATCGGTGATGGAGAATTATGCCGGATGCGGTTCATCATGTAACAGTCATAACCTAGGGTGACACAAAACTAGCTCCAGTTCATTGATATAATGTAGGCATGTATTCCGAACAAAGTCATACGTGCTTATGGAAAAGAACCTGCATGACATCTTTTGTCCTACCCTCCCGTGGCAGCGGGGTCCTTACGGAAACTAAGGGATATTAAGGCCTCCTTTTAATAGAGAACTGGAACAAAGCATTAACACATAGTCAATACATGAACTCCTCAAACTACGGTCATCACCGGTAGGTATCCCGATTATTGTCACTTCGGGGTTAACGGATCATAACACATAATAGGTGACTATAGACTTGCAAGATAGGATCAAGAACACTCATATATTGATGAAAACATATTAGGTTCAGATCTGAAATCATGGCACTCGGGCCCTAGTGACAAGCATTAAGCATTGCAAAGTCATAGCAACATCAATCTCAGAATATAGTGGACACTAGGGATCAAACCCTAACAAAACTAACTCGATTACATGATAGATCCCATCCAACCCATCACCGTCCAGCAAGCCTACGATAGAATTACTCACGCACGGCGGTGAGCATCATGAAATTGGTGAAGGAGGATGGTTGATGATGAAGATGGCGACAGATTCCCCTCTCCGGAGCCCCGAACGGACTCCAGATCAGCCCTCTCGAGAGGTTTTAGGGCTTGGTGGCGGCTCCGTATCGTAAAACGCAATGATTTCTTCTCTCTGATTTTTTTCTCCCCGAAACTCAATATATGGAGGTGGAGTTGGAGTCTGAGAAGCAACAGGGAGCCCACGAGATAGGGGGCGCGCCCTAGGGGGGCAGGCGCACCCCCACCCTCGTGGCAAGGTGGTGGCCCCCTGGCCTTCATCTTTGGTAGGTATTTTTCTTATTTTCTGAAAAGTGTCTCCGTGAAGTTTCAGGTCATTCCAAGAACGTTTGCTCCTGCACATAAATAACACTATGGTAATTCTGCTGAAAACAGCGTCAGTCCGGGTTAGTTCCATTCAAATCATGCAAGTTAGAGTCCAAAACAAGGGTAAAAGTGTTTGGAAAAGTAGATACGTTGGAGACATATCAACTCCCCCAAGCTTAAACCTTTGCTTGTCGTTAGGCAATTCAGTTGACAAACTGAAAGTGATAAAGAAAAACTTATGCAAACTCTGTTTGCTCTTGTTGTTGTAAATATGTAAAGCCAGCATTCAAGTTTTCAGCAAAGATTATAACTAACCACATTTGCAATAATGCATAGGTCTCAAGTTTACTCATATCAATAGCATAATCAACTAGCGAGTCATAATAATAAAGCTCGGATGACAACACTTTCTCAAAACAATCATAATATGATATAACAGGATGGTATCTCGCCAGCCCTTTCTGAGACCGCAAAACATAAATGCAGAGCACCTTTAAAGACCAAGGACTGACTAGACATTGTAATTCATGGTAAAATAGATCCAGTCAAGTCACACTCAATGTAAACTAACCGTAATGAATGCAAATGACAGCGGTGCTCTCCAACTGGTGCTTTCTAATAAGAGGATGATGACTCAACATAAAAGTAAATAGATAGGCCCTTCGCAGAGGGAAGTAGGGATTTGTAGAGGTGCCAGAGCTCGGTTTTGAAACATAGGTGAATAATATTTTGAGCGGTATACTTTCATTGTCAACATAACAACCAAGAGATGGCGATATCTTCCATGCTACACACGTTATAGGAGGTTCCCAAACAGAATGGTAAAGTTTATACTCCCCCTTCCACCACAAGCATCAATCCATGGCTTGCTCGAAACAACAAGTGCCTCCAACTAACAAGAGTCCCAGGGGGGAGTTTTGTTTGCAATTATTTTGATTTAGTTTGCACAAAGCATGGGACTGGGCATCCCGGTGACCAGCCATTTATCTCGTGAGTGAGGAGCGGAGTCCACTCCTCTTGAGAATAACCCGCCTAACATGGAAGAATATACAGCCCTAGTTGATACATGAGCTATTCGAGCATACAAAACATGATATCTATTTGAAGGTTTAGAGTTTGGCACAAACAAATTTACTTGGAACGGCAGGTAGATACCGTATATAGGTAGGTATAGTGGACTCATGTGGAATAACTTTGGGGTTTAAGGGATTGGATGCACAAGCAGTATTCCCGCTTAGTACAGGTGAAGGCTAGCAAAAGACTGGGAAGCAACCAGCTAGAGAGCGACAACAGTCATGAACATGCATTAAAATTAATCAACACCGAATGCAAGCATGAGTAGGATATAATCCACCATGAACATAAATATCGTGAAGGCTATGTTGATTTTGTTTCAACTACATGCGTGAACATGTGCCAAGTCAAATCACTTAAATCATTCAGAGGAGGATACCACCCTATCATACCACATCATAACCATTTTAATAGCATGTTGGCATGCAAGGTAAACCATTATAACTCATAGCTAATCAAGCATGGCACAAGAAACTATGATCTCTAGTTGTCATTGCAAACATGTTTATTCATAATAGGCTGAATCCGGAACGATGAACTAATCATATTTACAAAAACAAAAGAGGTCGAGTTCATACCAGCTTTCCTCATCTCAGACAGTCCATCATATATCATCATAATTGCCTTTCACTTGCACGACCGAATAGTGTGAATAATAATAATAGTGCACGTGCATTGGACTAAGCTGGAATCTACAAACATTCAATAAATAGGAGAAGACAAGGCAATATGGGCTCTTTTGTCAGATCAACAATAATGCATATAAGAGCCACTTCAACAATTTAATCATGGTCTTCTCCTATCTACCCCAAAGAAAAGAAAATAAATAAAACTATTTACACGGGAAAGCTCCCAACAAGCAAAAGAAGAACAGGAAATATTTTTGGGTTTTCTTTTTAATTACTACTACAAGCATGGAAATTAAACTGATTAAAAGCTACAACTAATTTTTTGATTTTTCTTAAGGTTTATTAAACACACAAGAAGAAAGCATAAAAAGGAAAGTAACCTAGTATGGATGATACAATGAAAAAGTATGAGCACCGACATCTAGCAACGAGTGTGTGAGCATAAATGTAATGTCGGTGAGAAATACGTACTCCCCCAATCTTAGGCTTTTGGCCTAAGTTGGTCTATGGCCACGGCTGGCCTAGCTGATATCCATAATAGTAGCTGGGGTCGTACTGTGATGCAGTAGCTATCGCCAGTTGAGCTACAGCGTGGCGACGAGCGGCCTCCTCTATCCTCTCGTACTCATCTGCCTCCTCTCTGGTACTAGTATATCCTCCTCTTGCCTGATAATCAAAGAAAGCAGGAGCAGGGAGAGTAATATGGACAACATGATGTCTGTCAAATATTAGTCGATACTGGAGAGGTGATTCGTTCCTCTCGACAAACTGGTGGTGAACCATAGCATTAAAATCTAGATAGGCAGGAGGTAATTCAATATCATCTTCGCGTACATCTATACCAAGAAAATTAGCTACGCGGGTTGCATAAATTCCACCAAAGAAATCTCCATTAAATCTATTAAGATGAAACCTACGTGCAACAATGGCTCCCAAATTTTAAGATTGGTCTCCTAACACAACACTCCTAAGAATACTGAGATCGGGGACACACATGTGACATGCCTCATCTTTACCATTAATGCATCTACCTATGAAGAGAGCAAAATAATGTATAGCAGGAAAGTGAATGCTCCCTATGGTAGCTTGTGTAATATCTCTCGATTCTCCCACAGTTATGCTAGCAAGAAAATCTCTAAATTCAGATTTGCGAGGATCCCTTATACTACCCCATTGTGGAAGTTTGCATGGAGTGGTAAAATCCTCTAAGTCCAAGGTATAAGATTTCTCATAAAGATCAAACAGGACAGTTGGAGAATTATGTGAAGTTAAAAATTCAAACCTCCTCACAAAGGAACTAGTGAGATTATGATACTGACTGCACTTCTCTTCCTCGAAGCTCACGAGATCATCGTTACGCAAATATG